>NC_090173.1:47221875-47361875 GCF_024679245.1 Pseudorasbora parva | reverse complement strand
CTCAGCTGTTATTCCACTCCATGATTCTTTAACAACATTCCACAATTCATTCACATTTCTTGGTTTTGCTTCAGAAACAGCATTTTTGATATCACCCCACAAGTTCTCAATTGGATTGAGGTCTGGAGATTGGGCTGGCCAATCTCCATAACATTAATTTTGTTGGTTTGGAACCAAGACTTTGCCCGTTTACTAGTGTGTTTTGGGTCATTGTCTTGTTGAAACAACCGTTTCAAGGGCATGTCCTCTTCAGCATAGGGCAACATGACCTCTTCAAGTATTTTAACATATGCAAACTGATCCATGATCCCTGGTATGCGATAAATAGGCCCAACACCATAGTAGGAGAAACATGCCCATATCATGATGCTTGCACCTCCATGCTTCACTGTCTTCACTGTGTACTGTGGCTTGAATTCAGAGTTTGGGGGTAGTCTCACAAACTGCCTGTGGCCCTTGGACCCAAAAAGAACAATTTTACTCTCATCAGTCCACAAAATGTTCCTCCATTTCTCTTTAGGCCAGTTGATGTGTTCTTTGGCAAATTGTAACCTCTTCTGCACATGCCTTTTTTTTAACAGAGGGACTTTGCGGGGGATTCTTGAAAATAGATTAGCTTCACACAGACGTTTTCTAACTGTCACAGTACTTACAGGTAACTCCAGACTGTCTTTGATCATCCTGGAGGTGATCATTGGCTGAGCCTTTGCCATTCTGGTTATTCTTCTATCCATTTTGATGGTTGTCTTCCGTTTTCTTCCACGTCTCTCTGGTTTTGCTCTAATTGCCCAATTGCACAGCCTTAAGAGCATGCATATCATGAATGCTGGGTCTCATTTGTTTTCTGAGAATCTACTGAACCTACTGGTAACTTGTTTGCCACGTAGCAATAAAAAAATATACGAAAAACCTTGATTATTCTGGTTAGTCACATTGTACTGCTATTATTTTGAACAATACTGTATATCCCCCATTTTTGTTTTTTCACCCTGGATGAGTGTTAATGGTAATCATAATAGATTAAATTAAGTATTTTGCACCACATGTTATATTATCAGATGCCTACATGCTCCATGTCATGCTGCCTGAAATGTGCTGAATGATGGTATTTCAGTATGTTGTATCAGTATATTGTGCAGCCCTTCTATGTTCAGTAGTTAAGAATTGATCAATACATTGGAAAAGTAACACAGATATAATGTAATAAATCCCCACACATATTTTCCTCCCAGGTTTTTTCTTAGGTCATCTTAAATGCCAGTTTTTGAACCTCATTAAATTTTCATGGAGTTTTAAGAGCATTTTATGTCCAGACCCATATGGAGCCGCACAGTGACTTTTACGCCAGATCTGTTCCTCCACGCCAGCTCATGTATCTCCTGCCAGCACGCTGCTGTTTGCTGACAGGTGAATTACGTGTGTGAGGACAGGAACACAGACACTTAGTCGAAACATTGACATTGGTCCAGACGTTTTTAGTTGCTCTGCTGTCAGCCGAAGCTGCATGTCCGGGTATAAATCTGGCAATATTTTGGTGTAAAGTGACTCTTATAGTTGTGGCTATAAAACACTTGACTTCTCACACCCGATGTTTCTTATTTTATACTTCCACTATCAAGCTTTCCTGTGGTTTTTGTTTGTATCTCCAGCTTCTTTCAGGAATTAGATTGATTTTACCTTCAGTCAAACAGCTTTTAAAAAAGGTACCAAATGCCATTCTGGTTGGTACTGGTCACAGTGGTCTGGTTTGTTGGTTTTAGTGGGCTTTTGTTAGCTAGGAGACCAGCTAAACCAGCTTTTTAAAGGGGTACTTCAGCCCTGGAAAGATGAATCTGTATTTAAACTGGGTCATTAATATAGTGGAAATGTGAAATTATTTTAGAATTTGGTGCCTTCTAGACTGAGAAAAGACAGAAAATGTATTTTTGTCTTATGTGTATGAAAGACAACAATTCTCAGAATGCTTCGCTGCCCTGTGAGGCCATTCCCAAAGCCACCGCTACTGGTTTACTGTGACTGGATCACTTTCCCATCGCGTTAATTTTCATAAAATCAGTTGGAGAACAGACAGTACAATTAAATACTGAACGTGTCTGTTCAATATAATGAGTGAGTCGCCACGCGAGCATGCACAGCACTAACACTGCAGGAGTCAGATTACATTCACTGTCATGAATGAGCTGAACGAGCTCTCGTGATGAGAGGTGAGGTAAGCGTGATGCTCTCGCGGAATTATGTTCACAGTGCGTGTTCAGTCTGCCGCATTTTCAGTTAATTTCTTTGGAAGCTTAAATTTTAATAGGAATTAATTTGATAAGTTGAAACACTTACTTTGCTCCACATTGCTCCATTTAAATGAGTGACTGCAGCTGCGAGCTGAGCTGTGAGTGGGATCTCCCATCCCCCATGTGCGGCTTGAAAACATGCGGAAATGGATATGGGGGGTAGAGGGGCACAATCATTTGAATATACTCCAGGGTTTCTACTGAGACAAAGCCATATGCTAGTTGTTGAAGTAACCCTTTATGTGTTGACCGTGTCTTGGTTGTACTGACCTCTTATTTCCCTACAAAATGATGTGGTGTTTAAAAACCTGATTGGATAAGGAACTGGGAAGTGACATTGTTTGGATGTTGTTGTTTTTTTAACCACATGACCATACAGACCAATAATTTTGTTTTAAAAGTGGTGTTGATTGTATTTCATCAAGCCCAGCCATTAACTACTGTTGGTTATTGTATAAAAATATTAAATATTTTCTGTATACATATATGTGGAATGTCCAAACTTCAAAAGTTGTCTCGGTTGTGACAAAAAATGTACAGTGTGGACTTGACAGGCGCTACTGTGTATCGCTGTAAGTGTCTCTCTTCACACACCATGTGTTTGCTTGGAATTGATTGATGATTCCATTTGAGCGCTGTCCTCACAGGTCAGTGTACAATGTATCAAAGTAATATGGACAAACATTGCTGGGACTTGATGGTCTCTCTGTGTGTGTGTCCTCTACAGGTCTTAAGACGTATCTGATATCTGGGAGGAAGGTGAAACACACCCAGTGGAGCTGCCCACCGTCAGCTCTGGTGGCGAGTGAGCTCAGAAAGTCTCTCACTGCCACATCCTTCAGCCCTGACATCACTTCCTCAGCCTGCGCTCTGACACCAGGCCCAGACAGAGATAAGGTCAGTGTGACACAGGTGTGTGAGACAATAACTGAATATCTAATGACGGAATAAGTGCAATTCACCTTTATTCCACAAAGTGCCAATGTCTGATACACAATAATGAAGTGACGTTTTACTCAGAGTTTCTACAGACAGAAAATACAACAATAATAAGTATGATCTGCAAAACTTTAAATGGCTGAGCGATTTACTGCAGCGCAAGTACTGAATGTAATCAAATATTAGTGTCACTGTCACTTGATAGTGGATCTGGTGAAGAAGCTGTCAGGTATCAAAATATTGATTTTAAAGATGCTGATAGTTTTGAGAATATATTTGAGAAATTAGCTCTGACAAGGACAATGATGATAGTATAAAACATTTGCTTAAACTGAACCCTTCCAAACTCCAATAGGTAACAAAATATATTTTATTCTTCTGTAATTGTTACAATAATTTCAGGAGAGTTTTCTATTATTGCGACAGGTAGAGAGATCCACTGTGTTAGATATAAATTTGGGTTGCTAAAGAATATGTAAGAATGATTGGAAAACAGTCATGCATTTAAGGCTTGACTGAAACAGAGGGCTTATATACAACGAAAACAAATAGATGAACTAACTAGACACACCTGATCTGAGGACTCTAATCAATCTGTAACCACAGAAACAAACTGGATGCTAATTAAACTAGAAGCAATGACAAGGAAATAGAATAAAACAGAAATGCAAATAATAAACACAGAAAAAACACACTCAAACCGTGACAGTAAACCCCCCTCTCAAAAGGTGTGTGTTTGCGACATATAAGTCCATAAGGGTGGGAGGGTTGGGAGGGGTGGTTTAGGCAGGAAAGGAAGCCTTTCACGGTACTGGCAATACAGGGTACCAAGGTGGTGCAGACAACTCAGAGAACCTAGGAGGTGTCTGTAACTTAGAGAGCTCAGGGAACCAGCAAAGCGCCAGCAGTTTAGTCTTGGAGATAGCCTCTATGGCCATGTCTAAGAGAGTAGGCAGATCTGGGATGTCCTCCTTGGCTGTTTCTGGGAGAACAGGTGGCTCTGGGAGCAATTTTCTTGGGAGGAACTAAGGTTGTGTGTGCATCCCACACAAACAAAATAGCCGTAGTCATGATGCTCAGTGCTGCACTCTCTGGGCTGGGCTCATGAACTAGAGCGGACTCTGGCTGAAGCCAACACAGGAGAAGACTCGGGCTGGAGCCAACACTGGAGCAAACTCTAGGGCTGGAGCTGACACAGGAACAGACTCAAGGGCTGGAGCCAACACTGGAGCGGACTCAAGGGCTGGAGGCAGACGCTGGAATGGGCTCATAGACTGGAGCCCACACTGGAGCAAACTCAGGGGCTGGAGCTGACACTGGAGCAAACTCAGGGGCTGGAGCAGACCCTGGAGCAGACTCGAGCTGGAGCCAACACTGGATAAAACTCTAGGGCTGGAGATGACACTGGAGCAAACTCAGGGGCTGGAGCCAACACTGGAGCAAACTCAGGGGCTGGAACCGACACTGTAGCAAACTCAGAGGCTGGAGCTGACACGGGAGCAAACTCAGATGCTGGAGCTGACATTGGAGCAAACTCAGAGCCTGGAGCCGACACTGGAGCAAACTCAGAGGCTGGAGCCGACACTGGAGCAAACTCAGAGCCTGGAGCCGACACTGGAGCAAACTCAGAGGCTGGAGCCGACACTGGAGCAAACTCAGAGGCTGGAGCCGACACTGGAGCAAACTCAGGGGCTGGAGTCGACACTGGAGCAAACTCAGAGGCTGGAGACGACACTGGAGCAAACTCTAGGGCTGGAGCCGACACTGGAGCAAACTCAGGGGCTGGAGCCGACACTGAAGCAAACTCAGAGGCTAGAGCCAACACTGGAGCCAACTCTAGGGCTGGAGCCGTCACCGGAGCAAACTCAGGGGCTGGAGCAGACATTGGAGCGGACTCAGGGGCTGGAGCCGACACAGGAGCAGACTCCAGCTGGAGCCGACACTGGAGCAGACTCGGGTTGGAGCCGACACTAGAGCAAACTCAAGGGCTGGAACCGACACTGTAGCAAACTCAGAGGCTGGAGCTGACACGGGAGCAAACTCAGATGCTGGAGCCGACATTGGAGCAAACTCAGAGCCTGGAGCCGACACTGGAGCAAACTAAGAGGCTGGAGCCGACACTGGAGCAAACTCAGAGCCTGGAGCCGACACTGGAGCAAACTCAGAGGCTGGAGCCGACACTGGAGCAAACTCAGAGGCTGGAGCTGACACTGGAGCAAACTCAGGGGCTGGAGCCGACACTGGAGCAAACTCAGAGGCTGGAGACGACACTGGAGCAAACTCTAGGGCTGGAGCCGACACTGGAGCAAACTCGGGGGCTGGAGCCGACACTGGAGCAAACTCAGAGGCTAGAGCCAACACTGGAGCCAACTTTAGGGCTGGAGCCGTCACCGGAGCAAACTCAGGGGCTGGAGCAGACATTGGAGCGGACTCAGGGGCTGGAGCCGACACAGGAGCAGACTCAGGGGCTGGAGCTGACACTGGCACAGACTCAGGGGCTGGAGCCGACACAGGAGCAGACTCCGGCTGGAGCCGACACTGGAGCAAACTCAGGGGCTGGAGCCGACACAGGAGCAGACTCAGGGGCTGGAGCTGACACTGGCACAGACTCAGGGGCTGGAGCCGACACAGGAGCAGACTCCGGCTGGAGCCGACACTGGAGCAGACTCGGGTTGGAGCCGACACTGGAGCAAACTCAGGGGCTGGAGCCGACACAGGAGCAGACTCAGGGGCTGGAGCTGACACTGGCACAGACTCAGGGGCTGGAGCCGACACAGGAGCAGACTCCGGCTGGAGCCGACACTGGAGCAAACTCAGGGGCTGGAGCCGACACAGGAGCAGACTCAGGGGCTGGAGCTGACACTGGCACAGACTCAGGGGCTGGAGCCGACACAGGAGCAGACTCCGGCTGGAGCCGACACTGGAGCAGACTCGGGTTGGAGCCGACACTGGAGCAAACTCAGGGGCTGGAGCCGACACTGGAGCAAACTCAGGGACTGGAGCTGACACTGGCACAGACTCAGGGGCTGGAGCCGACACAGGAGTGGACTCAGGGGCTGGAGCCAACACTGGAGCAAACTCAGGGGCTGAAGCGACACTGGGGCAGACTCGGGCTGGAGCCGACACTGGAGTAGACTCGGGGACTGGAGCCGACACAAGAATGGACTCAGGGACTGGAGCTGACACAAGAATGGACTCAGGGACTGGAGCCAACATAAGAGCCGACACAAGAATGGACTCAGGGACTGGAGCTGACACAAGAGTGGACTCAGGGACTGGAGCCGACATAAGAGTGGACTCCTGGACTGGAGCCGACACAAGAATGGACTCAGGGGCTGGAGCCGACACTGGAGCGGACTTTTGTGTGTCGGGTGTTTTATTTGTTTTCATTTTATGTTAATACATATTTACATTTTTCTCAATGCATGCTGCTTTCTCTTAAATGTTCTCCGAACACCATTATTCCATTTACTGAAGAAAGATCCCTGCTGGAAACACACCATGCTGATGCATTGTGTAAAACACTGCAGTATTTGTGAAAGGCCATGAGGGCTCGTAATGAGCACATCAATAAATGATCATGGTCAGATGAGCTCTGTGAGATCTGTGAAATCATAATGCAGTGTGTCCACCTATCCTTTTGAATTTGATCGATCAGTCAAATTCACAATGCATTCATACAAGCAACCTTTCAGAGGATGCATCTTTACCCAGCAGCCTTTGCAAAAGATACTCTCGTCATTGCACTTTAATACTGATGGGACCTTCGGTTGCAAGCGATAGTGGAAAATAAAATAAGGGAGGGCAGGAGAATCACAGCTCTCTCCTCCTGTGCAAAAAGCAGAGAGGGAAAGCAAGTCTGTCTCCGTCTGTTGTAATTATTCATCTCCAAAGCCAAACTCAGCTGATTTTTAATCCCCTGCATATTCAAACGACCAGTGTTAAATGGCAGATGCAACACATTTCTGAGCTGCTTGTTAAAGCTGCCATCACTACTACAGTTGTTTGAACAAACCCTTAGGTATTAAACTTAGGGCAACTGGAAAACCACAGGCAACAGGAAACATTCTCAGAACGTTCTGGCAAGGTTCTCTCAATATTATGAACAAACGTTCATACGTTCAACGCTGTTGAGTGTGGATCGGATCAAGCGCCACAACACACTTGTAGCAGTAGTGGCTTGTCTGCTCATGGTGGAGGATGAAAGAGAGTAAGCAAGAGGAGGAAAAACTGCGGAAAGAAAGATGGCTGAAAGACATTACAAAAGAGAAAGTGTCAGAGGAATATCACTGCAATAGACTGAAGACTGGGACTGAAGCAGGAAGACCTGAAAACAGATGCTAAGGTTGCGTTGTTTCTGCTTCAGGCAGGGCCACTTGTGCTTTTATGGGTGCACATTTTAACATTTATCTTAAAGGTATAGTTCACCTAAACATTTAAGGGGGGGGGGGGGGCATCACTCAGTTTCAGTCAATCTCATGTCAATCTTGAGTACCTATAGAGTAGTATTGCATCCTTCATATCTCCGAAAAGTCTTTAGTTTTATTATATTTATAAAAGAAATATGGGCTGTACCGAGTCTTTCCGGAAAAAACCGAGCGCCTGGAGGCGTATCGTGTCGGCGGAGCTAAAGAATGACGAATGCGCAAAGCGGTGACGTCCTCAAGCGTGGAGAAACCCATGGCTATCGATCTCAGCTAATAGATATATGATCCGGAGGCTGAAATAAATTGAACAGGAGAAACAGCAACATCAGGACGTCCGTCTCTGTGGTATGTACTGTATTTAGTGGCCTGTCAACATTTGTGTGTCTTTCCTCGCAGTTTATGAGGACATGATTCGGTTTATGGACTATTGTATGCGACTAAACCTTAGCAGTAGCAAGCAAAAACGTTTTGCACGTCAGACTAGTGTAACGTTATACAGAACAACAATAGAGTCCGTTAGCGCATTTGAATGACGAAGCACGCGATCGTGTCGTTTACTGATGTTTACTCACGCGACGAGCCAATAGCAGAGACATTTGAAGCAGTTTAACTCACCGGCTGCTTCCAAAGCAGGACCGAACCTTTATCGCTGGGACCGCTCCGTCAAAAACACACTTCTTTGGTATGATTTGGTGAAGTCCTGTGACAGCAGTGACTGTGGAGATCCACTTTGCAACGCGACTGAAGCAATGTTGTGAAGCTTCCCGTCATTTCTGTGTTCAAATCGGTTCAAATGCAACGCTGCCTTCCCGGAATGCTGTGCTGAAGCGTTGAAGTCGCTTAATGTCACCCATAGGAATAAAGTGGAGAGTGGTGCGGAGTGTTTATGGGCGTGCATTTCCTCTCTCGCTCTAGTCACGCGCGCGCACCCCACCGGGAGAAGAGCCCGTACGGCCCATACAAGGACCTTCCGCTCTGTTCACGTCAAGCCGAGCCATACTCGAAAAAAACTCTCCGAAACTTGTGAGAAACCGGAAGGAGTATTTTTGACACAGAAATACTCCATCAAACGTCCAACATTAGTTTTTGAAACTTTGTCTATGTTTAGGATGGGAATCCAAGTCTTTAACCAAGTCCCCCCCCCCCCCCACCCCCTTAAATTCTATCATTGTTTACTCACCCTTAAGTCATTCCAAATATGACTTTCTTCTGTTGAACAAAATAATTTGTGAAATGTTTTTTTGGGGTTGTAAAATTTGTTGGGTTGTTTTCATCTATACAATTGAAGTCATTGAAGTATTATATGTTTAGCAGAAGGAAATCATGGAAAATCATGAAGGTGAGTAAACGATGAAGAAACTTTCATGTTTTGGTGAACTATCCCTTTAACCTATTTTCAGGAGTACTGAAAGTCTATTTAACTGGGTCACATAGCACTCTGGAATCTCTACAGGTCTACTAAAATGATTTTAAGTTAATTTATTTATTTGACAAGCAATCTTGTATTTATAGAGTGAGAATAAGCAGTGATGATATAACACTTTTAATATCTCAGAACTTTTCTACATCTGTAAAACTTGACACAAACTATGTAACAAAACAAACTGATAGCAAAAATTAACAACAATCTGCATAATCTTACTGCTGGGCCTAACAAAAATCTCTTTAGGAACATGTATGTGTCTGGAATATTATCAGGCATGGAAGTAGTCTGTTAATATAGATCTTATTGGTTTACTTTTATAAGCCATCAGAATGTCATCTTACTTTTTGGCCTTATAAATATCAGCAACTGTGACAAATTTCATAATTTTGTGAGAAAAAAAAAGTTTAGGCCTCGGAATAAAATGCTAATATTTTGTCTCCATAGGTTTGGGCTCCATGTGAGCCATTAATCAGAAATTATACTCAATAATTCATATTTAGTAACAGTTAACACTTTGACTAAATATTCAATAAATTGTTCCATTAAAATAAAAGTCCCATATGTCAGGCTTTACAGGGTTAAATACCTAACAATGCCATAGCAATCACCTAGCAATGTGCTAATAACAATCAGCACACTAGCATTGTGAACAGATTGTTGGGTCAGTGCTCTTTCCATGTGGCATCTTGTTTCTAACTTTAGTTTTTTTATTGAATTAAGTGAAGTGTTTGTCTGTTGCATGTAATTCCATTCCATGTTTTGCTGCTTCTCTCCCCTCAGTCTGCCTGTCCCTCGTGTAGCGTGTTAGCTTCTGAGGATGGGTCACTTCACAACAACAGCTGCACAGATCCTGAACACAAAACCATCAAAAGCAAGGTGTGTTTCTTTTTTGCCTTGCTAAAAACTACATTGCTTGATGCAACTTATAATATACAATGGAGTGCAAATAAATAATGTAACACAACCTTTTATACAGGAAAAAGAACCATTAATCAAAATATCTTAGATTAGAGGAGCAATGCTTCATTAAAGGCAAACATATAGCGCCACCTATTGGTTATAATAATAATAAAAAAACATATTGTGTCACAGGATCCTTCAGAAATCATTCTAATATGCTGGTTTGATGCTCAACATTGATCAACATTTTGATGCTTAAACATTACTGATTATTATCTAGGTTGAAAGCAGTTGTGCTGCTTCATATTTTTGTGGAAACCCTGCTACATTTTTAGAGGGGTTCTTTGATAAATAGAAAGCTCAAAATAATGTCACTTTTGTTTAATTTAATGCATCCTTGATGGCTATCTTACAAACCTTAAACCTTTGAATGTCAGTGTGCTTCATAATTGTATTTACTATAGTGCCTTTTTGTGTATTAGTAAAAATTACTATTGAGAATAATAAAAATGCCCCCATAAAAAATAAATTAAAAAATAGATCAATCAATAGATAAAAGGAAAACATCTGGACACAGAGATGCCTCCATTTTTGAACTCTTTGAAACTCTTTTGAAACTCTTTGAAACAAGTTTGGTCCCGGAAGAAAACTCCTGACTGCAATGGTGCAGTCAGGAGTTTTCTTCCGGGACCAAACTTGTCACAATATTCATCATTTAAATAATTCCTTCCCAAGTCATTCGCAAAATAAAGGGTTGAGGTGAGTTAGTAGTGTGTTGATATTTCCTAAACACACTCAAAGCGGCTGACCAGTCACAACACCCTGATTTAGCTGACCAATCAGAGCAGATTGAGCTTTTCAGAGGGAGGGATTTTATAGAGACCGGAACTACAACAGAGTATTACTGGCAGATTGAGAAGAGAGGAGCTGCAACAATGGAAAATATAAGGAGAATAACATGTTGTTTGAAAACCTATTCTTGTAGAACCCAAAAACAAAATCAAGACTTTGATAGGTAAGGTTCTTTTTAACAACATTGTGCTGCGATTCTTTCATTGTTTGTATCATCTGAATCTTCTTCAGGGACCGCCAGACAGGAGTCCCAAGGCCCTTAATGGCCTGTTAAGCCCTCATCTGGAGCAGCCCCTGACCCACAGCCAGACGTCTCTGTGTGAGATGCTGCAGGAGAAAGAGAAGAAGTGGCCTGGAGGAGGAGGCATCAGCAGCATGGGAACGATGGACCACTCCGCCCTCATCCCACTGCGCTCCAAAAACTTCCGTGAGAGGAGTGACGCTCACTTTGTGGATGTGATAAAGGAGGACAGGTAGGGAACGACAGCAGTGAGGACGGGGCCCGCTGGGACAAAAATGTCAGACAAGATGGAACGTTATTGTTTAACACCCGCCAGCGGAGGTCATGCTGTTCCCAGAGGGACACTTGATGCACTTTGATGTAGTGTGCTGTGATGTATTATGTGTGTCCTCCGGTCCCGGACAGTCCATTTTTCTTGTCTTCCTCTATAAACGTTAACAATGTACAAAACAGTTACATATAGTATTTTAGTGCAAAAATACTTGGCAACCATTATAATCCAGTTTATCTTGGTGCTATAAACCCTGATATAGCTCTCTTAATGTATATTGTATTATGCTTTTTCCAATATTATAGTAGCTGTTTGTGACTGTAAAATGTCTACAAATTTTCACAGATCAAAGTGCAGATAAATATTGTTACTGTCTATAAAGAAAGAACCAACTCTGAAACTGGCTGAAATGAGTCGTCAGTAATTCCAGTTTTGCTTCCTCCACTGTGCCAGGCCTGGGCTTCAGATTCGCTAATAGACGTTTGGTTTCAGACATGAGACCAATCAGAGCAGAGCAGACCAATCACAACAGACTGAGCCATCTGACCAATCAGACAGAGTGGACCAATCAGAGCAGAGTTGACCAATCACAACCTTTAAAATAGCATAACAGGAACACTTTCATTTAAGTGGTCAAAATGAAATTGATTCTCATGCATTACAAAAAATAAACATGAGAATATGATTAACATTAGATTTTTTTCATAAATTCATAATCTGTGAATATTATAAACAGTATTGTGTTATTTTTAAGTGGAAGTGTGGAAAAAATCACTTGTTCTGTTTACTTTCCTGAACAGTGTGAGGCTTGCAGCACTAAAACGCAGAAAAATTAACACGCAATAAATGAAAAAAGTACATGTTCAATGCAGCGTAAGTTTCTGGTAAATGCATACATGCAAATACCATAACAAAATACATCAATTATTTTGGTTTTGTGTATAGCTGCCTTTAATCAAGATATGCAGGTCAGATTGACCTGAATAGAATGCTGTACTCAGATGCACTCAGAATTTTTAGGCATGTCCCTAAATGAGAATAGGGTCACAAAATTGCAAGAAAAACAAAAGTTAAACATAACTTCAGACTCAAAAAACAAAAAAGGATCAACTTGACCTGCAACATAATAGAAGGGTAAAAACAAGCCATTTTCCTTTTTTGTCAGTGAATATTTTCAAGTGAAATATATATATTTATGCGCTGATATAGCTCCGCACCATGTGCATTTTTCTCTTTTCTCTGACCACAAACATGCCTCATTTCTATGCAAACTTTCTGCATGCATGTAAGAAAATAGATGTGATTCCCTCCACAATCTAATGTAGTTTTCTGTGCTTCGGCCTTGCAGTCTGATGAAAGATTACTTCTTCAAACCGCCCATTAACAAGTTGAGCCACACTTTCATAGACAAATCCCTGGAGTCGGCTTACAGGACCAGCTACCAGGACGAGGTAAGGCGTTCCTTTCATTTATCTGGTATTTTTCATTTCTCACTATGTCACGCTATGTTTCTAATGTTTCAGTGTTTTTTTTTTTTACTCAGACTGTGTCTGTGAGTTGTGCTAAGTGCAAAAAAATGTCTTATTTGTTGTGCTGTCTGTACTGCCATCTGGTGGTCTGTCTTTTAAAATTCACGTAAAGATCTTATATTAGGTAGTATCCTTCAAATCAAAGGTCTCGCTTGATTTGATCGATTGTTCTGTTTATTTCTCTCTGTTGTTTGTCAGGTTAAGACACATGCTCCCGTCCAGACGTTTGCCAGTCCAACTTTCAGCTCCTTCCTAGACATGCTCCTGTGCTGTTGTGTTTTCCTGGCTCTCTCTTTGGCCTGCTTCCTACGACCACTGGTTACCCAGCAGCCCCTGCCCACACCTGCCATTATAGTGGCCGCAGTTGCAGCTGTGCTTGAATGTTTGGCCCTAGTGCTTGCTATACGGTAAGTGCGAAGTCACCTTCATGTCATTCCAAACCCATGGAATTTTTAAGTTTCTTTATGAAACATAAAATAATATACTACCATTTTTAATGTGTTTAGAAGTCTCTTATGCTAACGAACTTTGCATTTATTTCATTAAGAATACAAAAAAAGTTTTTTTATTTGAATATATTTTCAAATATAATTTTTTTCCTGTGATCAAAGCAGAATTTTCAGCATCATTCCTCCAGTCTTCAGTGTCACCAGATCCTTTGATGCTTAAGAAACATTTCTGATTATTATCAATATTGAAAACAGTCAAAAGTACAGCATTCATTTTAAATATAATCTTTTGTAACTATATATATATATATATATAGTTACAAAAGATTATATGATTTCTAAAAGATCATGTGACACTGATGACTGGAGTAATGATGCTGAAAATACAGCTTTGATCACAGGAATACATTATATTCTGTATATTCAAATAGAAAACAGTTATTTCAAATGTTTTAATAATATTTCACAATATTACTGTTTTTCTTGTATTTTTAATAAATGCAGCAGCTTTGGTGAGCATAAGAGACTTTTTCTAAAAACATTATAAAAAAAATTGACTACTTTTGAACGCCAGTGTATTTGACATTGACGATAGGTTTGTCTGCTATTAAACACCAAAAAAGGTATAACTAGTTCGCTACTATATATACATTGTACAGCTTTGGAATGATATGAGGGTGAATAAATGATAATAGAAATGTAATTTTTGGATGAACTGTCTTTTAAACTTTTCTGTGTAAATGAGGCCAAAAGTTTTGAAAAGAATGTTTTACTTGCTCTAAGTATCTAACAGATCCAATTGATTCATCTTTTTAATGCATTTCAGAAATGCCTCCAATGTCTATGAACCGTCAGGTCAGATTACACTATTGTCAGAGTATTTTTCAACATCAATTTCAAGCCTTTTCAAACTAATTCTAGAAATATTGCTGCTGTAACAAAATGGGACTGAGATGAAATTTTATAAAATGATAAATAATGGTTAAATATTGTTGATGAATAACACTTTCAGCCTCTGTTTTAACCAGCATACGGCTGGATCTGTTCCAGACTGTCCAAGTAAAAGGCTTGTCTGTGAACAAAGCCATGTTTTTTTTAATAATTTTTCGCTAAGAATAAAAAATAAAAAAGTCACCTTAATGGCAGTCAAATAAATGGCAGTGGTTTTAAATATATCTCTCCTCTTTGCAATGAGATTAAATGCAGATAATTGGTTTACTGCCTGGAAATTGTGGCGAGATTTGATTTTTCTGTGTGATAAAAATGTCAATATCAATTATGTGCTTTTTACAGCCAATACATTTTTGCTTTACAAGATTTTTGATGTTTTCAGTGTTTCACTGTCTATGATGGACACTATACCGTGTTTTTGTTCACATCAGTGTGACTTTAGTATCGTTGACGTTGAGAGTATACTAGTATAGTTTTTGGTAATATTTGTAATTTTTAAACTTTATTATTAATAATTTGATTTATAATATTCAGTTGTGGTCAGAATTAATGGCACCCCAAGTAAATTTGATCAAAGATGGCTGTAATTTTATTCATTGATTCTGACTTAAGTCCACTACTAAGAAAATGGCTGGTTTAACTTTTGGGAGCTTTTCTCATACTCCACTATGACATTGGGATGTTTTTCCCTTTTGTTGTTCACGATACTTCAGTCCAGTCTTAAAACTGGAGCTGGGCAATAGCAGCATAATATACAATACACAGTGTATTTGAAGAGCATATACTGTTGCTGCACAGTCCTGATGAAATGTGTCCTGATATCTCATTGTCTACTTCACAGACGAGCCTTTTACTTGGACAGTGTCCTGAACTGCACCATGACACTCCTCTGGGCCATTTCCGGCTGGGTTCCTCGTCACATGATCGGGGCGGTGCTGGTGTCTTTACCTGCCGTGGCTGTGTTCTCTCATATCACCTGCAATATGCATGACTCCATACAGGTAAACACAAGAGCAAACACATTGTGGAGGGGTTTTTGTTATGTCAAATGTATTTATAATATACATTTATATTTATTTAAAATAAATAAAATTTGTTTATCATGTTTAATATTTCCCTACACAAACAAGCAGTACAATGATACCATGGTGCTCTCATATCTACCAAAGCACTGCACTCATTTATACTAGAATTTTTGAAACCCAGTCCTAGTGCTGTTACGGATTGCAGCAAATTTTACTCCATCCGTTTCTTGCCCGTGTCATTCTTTTATGGAGAATGACAATATAACAAATAATACAATATAAATAAATATTATATTAGTATATAAATATTATCATACCAATGAATTGAATCAAACACACGTTTTGCACATGTTCAAAAGTTAGGGTTAGTAAGTTTTATTTTGAAAGAAGGTAATACTTTTATTTAGCAAGGACACATCCAATAGATCAAAAGGTATTCATTATTAATGTTACAAAAGATTTCTATCTCAAATAAATGTTGTTCTTCTGACCTTTCTATTTCTACACAAATTGATTGGGCATGATTTGGAAAGGCACACACCTCTCTATAAAAGTCCTCACAGCTGACCTCAGTGAATATCAGAGCAAAAACCAAGCCATGAGGTCAAAGAAACTGCCTGCAGAGCCCTGAGACAGGATTGTTGCAAGGCACAGATCTGGGGAAGGCTACAAAACATTTTTGCTGCTCTGAAGTTTTCCCTTGAATGTGTAGGCTACTGGTATTTTAAGTTCTTTACAGATCGTGTTGCATTGTATCTTGAGGATTAACATTACAGATACAATTACTTGAATCATTTTTCCTTCCACTCAACAGCAAATATGACCAGAATATATTAAAATTGTAACTGTTTTGCATGCATGTACAGCAAAACTAGGATAATTTAAGAATCACATTTATGAAAAGATGATTTATTCATCTATAATTACTTAATACTATTTATCAGTAATACAACTACACAGGTTAGAACATCATCTATAATATTGATCATGTCACTTAAGACCAGCGCATATGCATTATAAGTTAACCCAGAGATCGGTATGACGTCGCCATAATGATCCACCATCAAGGACGTATTGGATCTGATCCAGCAACGTCATCGTGCTGCAGGCTGCAGCGAGGGGTGTCTCAAGCATGGTGGTGCAAGGATCATGCTGTGGGGGTGTTAGCGCTGTGTTTTTTGCCAATTACCCTAAGCACAGTACTAAGACAACACAGGAGTGGCCAAGGGACAACTCCAGGCCTTGACTTGAACCCTATCAAAAATCTCTAGAGAGACCTGAAAATGTCAAAAATGTCCACTGACAGTCCTCATCCAACCTGACCGAGCTTGAGAGGATTTACAAAGAAAAATAGCTGAAAATTCCCCAATCTGGTGGGCAAAGCTTTTTGCGTCATACCCAAAAAGACTTGAGGCTGTAATTGCTGCCAAAGGTGAATCAACTAAGTACTGAGTTAAGGGTCTGAATACTTATGTAAATGTAATATTTCAGTTTTTCCTTTTTAATAAATTTAAAGACATTTCTAAAATTGTTTTCATTTTGTCATTATAGGGAACTGAATATAGATTAATGTGAAAAAATATGTTCTGAATGCTCTGTATATATATATATTTTTATGATCGTTTATCTTAACGTTTATAAATCCAGTTTAGGATCACGTGTTATAAATGAGGGTCTTCATCACCTGCTTGGAAAGTTTATTGGACCTTATTGTGTATGTGTTCTTCATAGATTCTCTAAAAGGATTTGTAAATTATGTATTACTTGGTAAAACAAAAAAACTCAAGATACCACTTTACAGTTCATGCAGAATGTGTCAGTTGTCAGTAGAATGAAAAAAGCACAAGGTCTAGAGACGCATTTTTTAATAGTTAAACTTATTTTGACTTGGGCGCCACGTTTTTTTAATGCTGTGTCATGCGCGAGATGCTGCCAATAACGCAAGGTACAAACGCATCGGTCATGTACGCCCTCTTAGCACGTGTTTACATTGAAAATCATTGGAATGGAAAAACTTTTTGTTTTAATAGCCCCTAACTACTTTTAGGAGTAGCAAAACACACAGAATAGCATCTTGCTAGTACAATAAATGTGCATGCTGGGATAAAGGCTTTTAAGTGTACACTTAGTATGTGAAGTACATCTATTATGTAACATTTTATAGATGTGTCAGGTGTCCAATCCACTGGGTAGCATAGATGCAGTAATTGAAGCACATTTATGCTGTTCTCAGTCAGGAAAGTGCATATTTCTGTAAACTGCAATCCTGCACATACTCTGCTGCAAGCATGAGCATGTTTAATTCATGTCTTAATTCTTTTCCCCAGTTCACCATGTTCACCTGCTGTGCTGTCATAATTGCCATCATCCAGTACTGCAATTTCTGTCAGCTGAGTTTCTGGATGCGCTCAAGCCTGGCGACGCTAGCGGGACTCACCTTTCTCAGTGTGCTCTGGAGCCCTCCTTGCAGGTTCAAACAATCACAAATACACATAATTATACACTCAACTTTTGCATGCTGCAAAAAAATAATAATAATAATAATCTGTTTTAATGGGGGAATAAGAATGCATTTTGTAGTGCTACACTGGCAGATTTGTCTGTTACCCTTTTTTAAACAAAAAAATATGTGGGAAAAAATATGTACCGGTGCAGTTAGACAAAATGTTTACTTATTTTAACTGGAAAACAATACATTTAAATCTTAAGAAGACATTTTTGTATACTATTTTGTTATGTATACTATCATTCAAAAGTTTGGGGTCTGTTTCTTTCGCTCACCAAGGCTGCATTTATTTGATATGGTAAAACATTAAAACTGGGGAATGTTATCACTATTTCAAATAACTGTTCAATTTAAATACATGTTTGTGTAAATTTCTTTCTGTAATGACAATGCTGAATTTTCAGCATTATTACTGCAGTCTTCAGTCTCACATCATCCTTCAGAAATCATCCTAACATGCTGATTTGGTGCTCAAGAAATTTCTGATTATTATCAATGTTGAGTTGAGCACAGTTTTAAAATAAAATAAAAAACATGATAAAAAAGGCACTGCTTTTCACACTGCGCTAAATCCTGGGTTTTAATCTTTCTAAACACTTCTTTTAACCCTGGGTAAAGGAACGTATCACACTTGTAATTTAGAAGCACGATTAGCATGCTTTTTACCAGGGGTACATTTACATTTACATTTACATTTACGCATTTGGCAGACGCTTTTATCCAAAGCGACTTACAATGCATTCAAAGTACACATTTTAAATTTTTGTCAGTTCTTGCTTTCCCTGGGAATCGAACCCATGACCTTGCCGTTGCTAGCGCCACGCTCTACTGTTTGAGCTGCAGAAAGCCTTTGGGTACATTTCTAGGCACTCAAAGCGCTTTACATTTAGAAGGGGGGAATCTCCTCAACCACCACCAATGTGCAGCATCCACCTGGACGATCCGACGGAAGCCATATTCTGGCAGAACGCTCACTACACCAGCTGATTAGTGGAGAGGAGACGAAGTGATGAAGCCAATCAGTATATTTGGATGATTAGGAGGCCATGATGGACAGAGGCCAATGTATAAATTTGGCCAGGATGCCAGGGTTAAACCCCTACTCTTTTTGGTTGGTATTCATTTTGAATGACCACAGAGAGACAGGACCTCGGTTTAACGTCTCCTCCAAAGGATGATAAAAACGGTGTATAAACAGTCATTTAGTGTTTGATAGGAAAACGATGATTCCTTTACAATCCGAAAAGCCAATCCAGAAAAAAAACGTAATGGTACAGGCACTGCAAATATGCAAATATGGATTTTAACCCAGGGTTTAGGAATGTATAGTGTGAAATGTCAATTTATGAAACATGAAGCAAGACAACCCAGGATTTAATTTAATTTAAATCATCAATTTGAATTAGAAATCTTTTGTAACATTACTGTCACTTTGGATTAATTTAATGCATCCTTTCTAAATAAAAATATTCATTCATAAAGGTTTATGATTTATGGTGCTTTTGATTGGACTTTTTTAGCTTAGTCGTAATATTCTAATACTAATTCAAAGCTAACTTTTTTCTATAAATTTTTCTTTTAGCACATGGGAGCATTTATTTTTGAGGTAAGTTTAAGACTTTGGACACTACTCTTTGTTTCACATTTAGAGGCTTGATTTTATGCTAGCATACCCCTCAAAAGTCCTTAATCCACTTTTCAATTTTGTCTTTGTCTATATTTACTTGACCAGATCCAGTGACTTCAACAGCAGCATTAATGACATCCAGTCCTCTCCAGAAGATTCAGCCCGACCGCAGGATCTACTCGGCCCAGAGGCTTTGGTTGCCTTTTTCTTGTTGCTGCTTCTTGTTTGGTTCCTGAACCGCGAGTTCGAGGTGAGCTACCGTCTACACTTTCACGGAAACGTGGAAGCAGACCAGCACCGCATCAAGATTCAAAACATGCGGGACCAGGCGGACTGGCTCCTGCGCAACATCATCCCCATCCACGTGGCCGAGCAGCTGAAGGTGACCCAAAGTTACTCCAAGAACCACGACAATGTGGGTGTCATCTTCGCCAGCATCGTCAACTTCAGCGAATTCTATGAGGAGAGCTACGAAGGAGGGAAAGAGTGCTACCGCGTCCTGAACGAACTCATCGGGGACTTCGACGAACTCTTGCGCAAGTCTGACTTTTCCAACATAGAGAAGATCAAGACGATCGGCGCAACCTACATGGCGGCGTCTGGGCTCAATACGCAACAGTGTAGCGACCAGGCCCATCCGCACGCCCACCTGCGAGCACTCTTCGAATTTTGCCTGGAAATGATGCGAGTGGTGGACGACTTCAATAAAAACATGCTGGGCTTTAAATTCAAGTTACGGATTGGGTTCAACCACGGACCCCTCACTGCCGGAGTCATCGGTACCACCAAGCTCCTTTACGACATCTGGGGAGACACGGTGAACATCGCCAGCCGGATGGACACGACTGGTGTGGAGTGCCGCGTTCAGGTTAGTGAGGAGAGCTACTGCGTGCTCAGCGGAATGGACTACGAGTTTGACTACCGCGGGACTGTCAATGTGAAGGGCAAGGGTCAAATGAAGACCTACCTTTACCCGAAGAGTGCAGACAGCGGACCTGTACCTCAATACCAACTCTCGGTCTCTCCAGAAATTCGAGCGCAGGTGGACGGCAGCATCGGGCGCTCGCCCACCGATGAAATCGCCAATATGATAATGGCAACCAATGCCAGTAAAGTAGGTGCATCTTTCTCTGTGAGTTCAGGGCTTACTGTACAGGCATACACTGGTAGAGACTTTACTGAAAAGGTTGCTGGAAGCAATGTTACATCCAAGGCCCAAAGATCTGCATCTGCTGTTGGCCTGACTTGCATACCAGAAACCAACTTGAGCGCAAGTCCAGCGGTTTTCGGTAAACCAGCAAAACCAACTTTAACCTCTCCTGTCCAGACGGAGAACACAGAGGCCACTGCAAAAAAGGAAGAAATAGGATACATGGGTGAAATGACAAAACTTTGACTTTGAAACGCACCAACACTGTTGGTCTTAACCCTTTAAACATGGGCTTGCAACACTCCGTTGAGCTTGTAGGGATAGGCATGTTTAGGGACGAATGTTAGCGTGTATTTGCATCTCTGTATGTGGAGTAGAAAGTTTAAGCACATAATCTCAAAGTTTTTTTTTTACCGCTAGCTGAACCAGGAGACACTTTCACATATAGTGCCGTACACGGTGGTACTGGAATGTAACTCAGACGAGCCACATGAACCATTTCTACATGGAATATTAAATGCTGGGGAGATGCTTTGGGACAGCACAGACCTGAGGTCCCATCCTTAAACAGGCCACAATTATTCCTGCTAATTTTAATTTTGACTATTATTCCCCTACTATTGTCTGCCTTTCGTGAATTATTTTCTTTTATTGAAGTGCCTTTAGATGATAAGTATGGAAGCTTGATTCCGTGGCTTATGTCACAATTCTGACTTTTTAATCAGTTATAAAGTCCAATTCTGAGAAGAAAAAAAAAGGAATTGCAAGTTTTTATCTCACAGTTCTGTCTTTATAACTCACAATTGTGTGGTATAAAGGCAGAACGACGAGGTATAAACTCAGTTCTGAGAAGATGGCAAATACCTTTTTTTTTATTCTGTGGCGGAAACAAGTTTCCATAGATAATATGTATGAGGCATTAAAAAAAGAAGAAAAAAAAGATTTCTCAATCAAATCTTCAGCTAAAGATCTAAAAGATTTAGCATGTAAAATTGATGTTAGAAAATGCTTTAATTTTTGTCAAAGTAATTGATATATTTTGGAATATTTATAGATATTTTCGAGTTCTCTCTGTCGGAACGTTCATCAGTCAGTATCCCAAACAATTTTACAAAGCAGAACTCTATGTTGCGATTTTAAAATGACCCAAGACTCTGAATGGTGCATGGCCAAAAGTGTCTGTGAAGAAGTATTAGTGAAATGAAGAGCAAGCTATGGGTTAATTTCACCTTCAATCAAGAATATCCGACACTTCACAGGAGATTATTTCTCTTGCTTCATCTTGATGCATGTATTCCTATCTGTCTGATTATGGCCTTTCTGTCTCTTTGTTCGTGATTTTTCCTGTTGCTCTTCATTCTGCAGCTAAATGTTGGGTTGAGAACTAACAATGAGTTCTTAGACGACATGGCATTGGCCTTAATGCTTATGAGATCATAGTCTTTTAGGACAAAAATGCATTCATGCATCAGCTACTGTGAGCTACTGTTTTTAAAGATATAGGTAATTTGTTTACAAATCAACATAAAATCAACACCGATCTAATTCACTCTCCTAAAAAGAGTATTATACTGGATGATTCATCAGTGCACGTTGTTGTAAAAGCAAAAATGTTGTCTGCAGTCTTTCATCAAAATTTAAACTTGCTCAGTCTCTAGGCTGCACGGGCATGGAAAAATAAACTTAGCCAAATTACATTGTTTTAGACTACTTTTGTAGGCAGTGCAGTAATTCTATGCTGATTAATGGTAAAATAATTATGGCAATAATTGGAAATAACGATAGATTTGAAAACAACGTTTTAAAATTGAGAGATGGTGTGCTAAGGAATCCTCCTCAAAAGTGGGTTGCTGGTGTTGTTTCAGGTTTGGCTTAATTATTACCTCCTTACATCATCCAATCATATTCCTGATGGATAAAATTAAATCCTGTCCTATTATTATTCCTCATTGAATGTTATGTTGCCCTTAAAGGTGCAGTAAGCCATCTATTATCGATTTATGGAAACAGTGTTGACATTTGAAATCAACCCAAACAAACACTTCATTGCTCTGCCCCTAAAATGCACATACACAGATGTGGATGTCTATTTATCATAGATGAAGCAAAGCAAAATAATGCTTTGCTAAAAGAAGCAATGAGGAGAAACGAACGACAAGGAAGAGCAAAATCTGAACATACAGCAAACTGGAGTAAATAAAAGCAAGATTTGGTTGTAGGAGTTGGCTCCAGGCAAATGATGACACTCAAAACTGTCCTGATAATAGAGCTAACGTATCAACAAGAGCATATCTTGGTTCTGTTAAACAGCAAAACCAGTGCTACTCACATATGGAGCAGAAACACACATCCTCTGCCTCCGTTTCAGCCCTTCCCGCTTCAGCCTCTCCAATGCTGGAAAACTTTTCTAATATTAACGTGGGTCCTAAAGCTCTTGCCTAATCGAAACCCTTTTGTTTCCTCTCAGCGTCTCTCTTTTGTAACTCTTTTCCCACTCTTTCTCTTTAATGAATGGACACACCCCTTCTGCTGATTAGCTACAAGTAGAGGTCCGCATTATGATTTCTTGCAGCTTGAGATTACATTTCCCAATGAAAGATGGTAACGGTTGGTAACTTTGGTGTAGTTAGTTAATTTAGGTAATCAGGTAGGTAATTCAGACGGTTCCCAGTTCCTTGCCCCGAGCAACCTCGCAAGATATGTTCTTTGCATCCATGCCACGAATGCACCTTTAGAGAGAACATTCAGCCTTCCTGCTTGGATTTTGGAGGAGAGATGTAAGCTAATGAAACCGCCGCCAATCAGCGTCATTTGTATTTTATGTGGGAGTGGGTGGGTGCGGAATAGAGGGACGTTTTGGTTGATCAGGTCACCACAGTGCAAAAATACAGGTGTAAACTGGGTCTAAATCATTTCGAGCTTATCAAATTTCGACCACTTCCAGGTGTAATGTGTTCAAAAAGCCACAAAAGAGGCTCTCCACCTACTGACCTAATGCGCAAACATTATGGGTAGCACACTAGCCAGATGGGATTTAAACTTTGTCGACTGAAGTTTGGTTTGAAGATGTCGCGGCGTCAGAGCAGAAACGAAAGCTGATGCAAATTGCAATAGGTTATTTTGTCCATTTGATCGAAGGATCTGAAAAAGCCCATACATTTACCTGCCCATAGACCCCCTTTCATAGAAATCAGGACGGAAGTGGTTGAAAGTGGATAAAAGAGACAGGAATTTAACAGGAATGTGTCTCCCTTGTCTACTTGTGATACAATCGACCAAAATGCATCTTATGCCAGGTGTAAACAGGGCCTTAGTTTCAAGTGTCATATGGCGCTCAGTCCGATCCACTTTTTGCTTACTGCACCTTTAAGAAAATACATCAAATAAGTTTATGAGGATGTCATTTCATGTTGTCTTTGGTTGGTTCAATTAGCTAAAATGTGAAAAAAAAGACACTGAAACTTTATTTCCAAATAAATTGACAAGAAATGAAGTGTCCACAGTGGCAGAACAATTACAAGGACTGGCAATGGATAAAATTAAATCCCTAAAATGAAATCCTAGGTAACATATATTTACTCTGGCCAGCAAATGTACAGACTTGTGTGAATATTAGAATAGATTAGACCATAGCCTTGACTCTGCCTGCTTGTCTTTTGATGTGCAATAGTGAAGGGTAAATTATTGTATGGGATATTAGCAAACAGATCTGTAAAACTAGATTTTAATCTTTTTGACATCGAGTTGTCGCTTTGTAAGTAACTTAATCTGCACTGATCGCATCCATTATATGACTGCCACATGCTTAAGTACATTATGTGTTTACTTTTTGATAGCAGTTTGGTTAGTTTTTTCCCTACCTTTTAGCTTTATGGTGGGCAACCTCTTAGTTTAAAAGGGTTGTGTGCTCAAAGATATGGTGATGATTTTTCACATTTATAGGGATTGTGATATGATTAAACAATTAGGAGAAAATGTGAAATGCATAACTTTTTTTGTGTGACATTTCTGTGAATTTGCAATCTGCCAAGAACCTATACAGGTAAAAGGGAATTGTTATCAAATTGTCAGTATTTTTCATTAGTGCCTTTTACTCATTTAGAATGCATCAACTAGTCAAATTACATCTTTTTAAATATGTTTTTATACTGCTTGTGTATGATAAATGTCTTCAGATTTAACGGGATCTTTAGTGCTGTGCCTTTTCTTAAGAATTAGCTTGATGTGTTTGTTCTCACTGTGTATTCCTTTTGAATGTGAACTGCTGGAAATGTGTAGGGTGGATGTTGTCATTTTACTCCAAGGTGCCATTCTTAAATAAGTCATTTTTATTCTGTGCTGATTTTAATATTGTTAGGTCAATGTGTTTTTGGCGACGCCAAGCATAGCAATCCATGTAATATATTTTATGGGGCATAACTTTTGCTAAATAATAAGTGCCCTTGCAGTCTGGAGGGGGAATGAGCACACAACCCTGTTTCAGAGAGCAGAGCAATATAAAACTTGATTCAACTAAATAAGCACTACGTCTCAGCCTCTGAACTGCTGCTTTAGAGCTTGAACTTAGCTTGATGAAGCACATTTATGCTTTTTATTTGTCATAAGTCATTTTTATGGAAATGTATTCCTTGTGAAATTTCCATTCCATTAGCTACTTTTGCTTGAGACTTCATTGTGAGCAAAGCAAAAAACACATTTAGGGTGAATGAAAGGGCTGAACTTATATGCATGATAACAGTAGAGCCACATTTAATTTATATTTATTTACTTTACAATCACTTCAAGTGGTCCAGTTGAGGATTACAAGAAATATGACATAAGAAATCTGGGTTTTTAATAGAAGTAGGCCCTATCACACACTGGGACTTCTTGCCAAAGAGTGTAATTATTAAAGAATGTATGATTTTGAGTTTCAGTCAGTTTCTTTGGAGATACAGTCATTTAAAACTCTGTATTCATTTGTATAAAATGTCCCCTTTGTTTGTACATATACATTGCTCTGTATTGACATATAGCCAACCTAATTGTATTTTTTATTTTTTATTATTATTATTTATACCGATGCATGTGCCATACTGTTACATCAAAGCCAATGGATGAACAGGGAAAGTCAATAATACAGTGTTGAAGTCTGCGTGCTGCCTGTTGATTTGTAATGAATCTTCCTTAAACCTCACAACGGTCTGTTCGCATTATCAATATATCCTGCACTCACACACTACCACACAAGTTTTCTATCCTACAAGTGACTTTCCGTGCTTTATTCTTATCAAGAAAGTATTTCTGTATACACGCAATTTGCAAGAATGTAGGGCAATTCAATGGCAGTTTTAATTAAAATTATCTTTTAAACAGTGCAAGCAACTTTCATTTGAGTAAGAGGTGTCACAGTAACAGCAGTTAGTACAAACTGTAATATTTGTTAACATGAAACACTTTTGTAACCGATACTACATCTACGACGTTTACATCAAGTAAATGGCTCCGTTTACAGGCAAACAACGGCCCCTAGCGGCTGTTTTGATTACGACCGCGTGACGTACACGTTTGCGTAAGGGGCGTGGCTGCGCAGCCCCTCCCCCTCCACAGTCTGGCTGGAAAAGAAAAAAAAACTTTTTGTATCGAAGGAATCAACAGCCGCCATCTTGTCGCGGATGAGCGTCAGGATTTCGGGAGAGCATTATATTATTTTTTACGCAACCCGCTCCATCGGAACCGGCCCAAATAGCTTCCCTGCGACGAAAACGACAAGCTTTGGGCCAAATCGCGGATCTTTGTGGCGAATATCAGCGTAATGGAGCCGTTTTTGTGGTCGGCTGGAAAACCCCCGTATATCTGATTTCCCCCTTCAGCGCGAGCGGCGCTCCTGTGCCACTCGCCTATATTAAAAATAATATTTTTTTGCACATTATTCATTTATATTTCTGGACATTACTGATTATTCGATTCGGGCTGGACATGGAGCTTGAAGGTCTTTATTTTTATTCGCAGAAAAGAGCATTTTTGAAGAGACCCACGCGAACCATTTGAAGGAATCGAGATTGAGATTTTTCCCTCTCGTCGTGTATTTCATCGAATTTTCAACGATGATATAATTTATTTTCGTGGGGTTTGGGGCGATCATTAAGGTTAATTATGCGGGTTTTGGGTGTTGGATTATCATGGGGTGAATGGCGATTGGCGGAGCGGGGCGCTGTTGAGTCGCGTTTGAGCCCCATCTGTTAATTATTGGCTCCTGATCGCTGAATAATAATAGAAAAACCCGAGGCTTGATTTGATTTATTTCGCTTTGTCCCCCTCCCGGGCCTTCGGAAGACGCATTTATTGCTTTGACGTGTTTTTTTTTTTGTAAAGCGACACTCACGATGGCTGATAATCTTCTGGATATGGGTCCCCCCAACGCAAAGCGGCCCAAACTGAACTCACCTGCGCTGTCCTCCTCCGACACTCCAGGTAAGATGCTCACTTGTCAGATCTCAGCTGTCAAATCTGAACATTTCTCAGACGTCATCTGTCATATCAGAAATCTAGATAAGAACTTCTCAGGCTCATAATATATTTGCTCAGACGTCAAATATCAGATCAGGACCCATTTAGACCAGACTAAACTCTCACGTGTTCAATAAGAAGTCACTCAGGCCAGGTTCAGTTAGTGATCTCACCTGTCCTATCAGAAACGGTCCAGCTCAGGACCAGGTAAGTCACATCATGATTGTCTCAGGTATGCTGCTCACCTGCCCCACCTCAGATCGGTCAGAGCAGGTAAGACACTCGGTTGTCCTAAAGACTCGGTTTTTGTGGGACTCACCTCTCCATCATAAATCAGATCCAGGTCTTGCTAGAGATTGACCTGTTATGTTTTTTCTATTATGATGTCGATTGCTTTTAAACTAACATTTCTGATAACTGAAATGCAAAAAAAATTACGCAGAAAAAAACTGATGATATGTAGACTGAAATGCTTAATCAATTTAATCAATGTGCAATACAAAAACTGCATTATATATCTTGTATTAATAATAATTCTTATTAGTATTAATTGTTGTTGTTTATGCAATGTTGTTTGTGACATTTTTTGTTTTGAGTTAAGCTACCTATTTCTACCTAAAACTGTTATTTAAAAGATAATCAATCACATTTAATTTTTTACACTTGTGTTGAGTATTATTAGGTGTTTTGCTTTTATATAGACACCCATCACATTTCTGTTTATCTGTAGAATAAGTTTGAATAAATAGAAAACTATGAATATTGGTATAATATGTGCATTTTCTGATAACTGAAATGCAGAACTGATTTTTTTACAATAACTGGATCATTGTTTGACAACAATACAAATACAATATTTATTATTAATGATAATCCTTATTACTAGTTGCTTTGTAATCAAAGTGGTTAAAAAACAATCTGCAACACTTTAAAATAAGGTGGCTTTTTTTAAACATTAGTTAATGTTAACTTGCATGAACTAACAATGAGCAATACTTTCTTACAGCATTTATTATCTAGGGTTGGGCCGATAGACGATTTGCCATTGCCGATTGCTGACAGACATCACAATGTTGAGCCATCACCGTGACCCCACGTCCCCCCACCCACAAAAAATGTTGTTCCTGATCATCATACGAATTATATTCGATACAAGATTTTATTCGCCAAAGCGATTAATAGGCTACTAGATGTTTTACAAAACCTGAACCAATGATATTCAAGTGGCGGACTTCGGTCTGCATCCAGACATTTTTCCACCAAGACAATTTTCCTTTTTCTAGTTGAAGTGAGCACAACATTGATGCGGCTCACCCAACACAAACACTAATGATTGTTTGAGGTAGTGATATTTCAGCGCTATCTTCTAGTATTTTTATCTAAAGCCAAACACGCTTCATTAAAGCCCTTTCAGCTCTGTGTGTGTTCCCCTTCTCCAGACGCACACCACGTTAGCTGAGATTAACACTCAAACGCAAACCCCCGATGTCATCGGCCATCGCGTTGTTTCACTGTAGACATCGGCCAACCCTATTAATAATATTTAAATAAGAGATAATGTACATTCAGCTAGTTGTTGTCGCAGAATAAACCCCAACAGGGTGAGTTTGCATCAGCCTGAAGGGGTTTATTCTGCAATAACAGCTGGCAAGATTTACATTATCCCAATTATTACACGGCTACTTGCCACGTAAGTAAATTATCAGACATTAAATATTTGAATATTGAAATATTTTATTAGCTCTTTAAACGCATAGCTTCCGCAAAGAAAGCAGTTTTTAGCAAGCGGCGAGTTCAAACTACAAGGACATTTAATGAATACAGTACAGTCAAACCATTCATTATATAGAATTCACCACATAAATAATTGTTTTAAAATCTTACCTGTTTATCTTATAATCCATTACAATGTACAAAACAATTGTCACGGCAGCAGCTGCGTTTGTATGAAACAAAGAGGAAGAGATACCCATCGAATAGTCACATTTATCAGTTGACTCCGTAATAAACAACTGCTAACCGATTAAGTTGAAAAGTGTTAAAGAAATCTGTAAAATAGGTCAGTCAAAAAGATTTTTGATTGCTCTCTAGCTCTCTGCAAGGTTATTTTCATAAACAAAAACTGAAACGAAGACTAAAACTATTGGTCAAAAACATTTTCGTAAACTGAAATAAAATAAAAATAATGAAGTGAAGTGATCTGAGGAGATTAACCGCTGCCTTGTGACGGACGTGTGCGGAGAGTCAACACATCGCTAGTCCTAAACGCCAGTTCACAAAGAATCAATGCATTCGTGGCAGTGAAATGGGAAATAACACAAGGTAATGAGAGACACGTTGAACTTCTTTTAACTTAAGCTCACTGTTTTAGAATGCCGTTTCATACGCGACGAGAGACGCAGGCGCACAAGTCAGCAACTATAGGAGCAAGAACTAGCCTACTGTGTGTTTGAGATTTCATATTTGCATAATACTGACAGGCTCAAAGGTGTTATAATTGTTTTTACAAATCTTTTACTGCTAATATTATCCATGTGGAGACATTTCCCCACAAAAAAAGTAGGGAATACCAGGACACACACACACAAGTTTGTTTCATTATATAAGTGAGGAAATTGCATGGACTTCCATTGATTTTTACATAAGGTTATAAGGACATTGACCTTTTTACAAGTATAGCCAAACAAGGTACACACACACTAGGGCTGTCAACGAATATTCCAAATTCGAATATATATTCGAATAGTTTTTAAAACGAATTTTGAAGGTGAAAATTTAATATTCAAATTTAAAATAAATGTAAAAAAAGGGGAAAAAAATCCCCTGCCGTGGTAGTAGAGGCGTGGTTGTCTGCTTTGCGAGTGAGTGCGTGCATGGGGGTTCATGGACAGGTCATAGGATTCGCTGCTGAAAGTGGACGCGTCTTGCAGCAAAGATTGCAGAAAGTGCAGCGCCTAACTCGACCGCAGCAGAGAAAGAGATTTTAACTCCATAATCTAAAAAGCCATGTCTGGAAGTACGTTGGATTTTGGTCGGTAGGAGGTAAAATTGTTGAGCCGCGAGATTATATGCGAGTATGCAAGCTATGTAAGATACAGTTAGCATACCATGCCTCATTTTATTTAAGGTTAAACAGAAACATTACTAAAGTGTAGGCTACTGTACTGACTGAAGAGATATGCATGAATAAAGGATAAATGCAGTGCTTCCATTGGTGTGATTATTTACCATGTCAAGGAAAAGTTCCATGTTTACCACAGCTCGCTCGGAGCGCTCAATTTGCTGTAAAACTTCAATTAATATTAATAATATTTGTTTCAATCACTGATTGAAGCCTGCTATATTTGGGACTAGTCGCGAGTCTCGCGACCAAATTGCTTGCACAAAACTCTTATTTAACACTCATAGTTTGTTCTTTTACGCCGTTATCCGCAGTGAGGGCGCGCGAGAGAGAGAGAGGTCTGCGGTCTTGGCCATTAGTTAATTTGTATATAATAATTATATATAATAATAATTATATAATTTATAATAACAATCTACTTGTTTTTGTCTAAGTAATATGTTGTCAAATATGTATAAACTTAAATAGACAATCTATACAAGTAGTTATGTCTCTTTGTATTAATTTGTCCTGTTATTGACGTAATGCGCGTCATTGACAAAATGCGCGCCTAGATGTTCGAATAGTTTGAATATTCGCGTTTGTTTTAGAGGGAATATTCGAACGTCATTTTTGAGCAATTTTGACAGCCCTAGCACACACTAGGGCTGTCATTTAAAAAAAAAAAATGTAATTATGCTTTTGAAACTTGTCTGTTTTCCCTTGCCATCGTTAGATGATGCTGTGTGTGAACAAGGCATGGCTGCAGATAGGGATGCACCGATCCGATACTCGGGATCGGTATCGGCTCCGATCTGCCATTATTTGCCGGATCGGGTATCGGACAGACAGGACCGATCCAAATTCGATAATGTGCGCATAATATTCTGTATTATTGTTAAGCCCCAGCGCCCCACAAAAGGCACAAAAACCTTATAAAGCATCAACGATTCGTGCACTAGCCTATATTATAAGTGTTCTGAAGCCATTCCATCGTTTAATGCGAGTACAGATTAGTTCACCTCAATGCTTCCCTCCACTGCGGCTCTCAGTCACTCTCCATTCAGCTTTAAACTGTCGCGTTCGGTTACGACACTCAACACGATGAAACTTTCCAAGATTATTTATTGTTTCTGTTATTATGCTTGATCTGTAGATAACGCTCTAACGTTATGATTTCTCAAAAAAATGGCTATCTGCTGGCGTTTATTGCTGTAGACCGTGTTACTTTCTACCGGGTGTCTGTTAGATCACAACACTGGACTAGAGATTGTATTGTTCTTCTCACACAGTAACTGAAATGTTAAACTGTTAAAATAAACGGCTTATAAGAATACTGCATAGATACACTATCCGTCTATATCTTGTTTTAAACTTCTCAATACGGATTGAGCGCGGCATGCTGTGAGCGTCTATGACTGTGGCTGTGAGCATGTGACTCCGTGTTGCTTCAAGCGCATCATCCTGCGCACGGGATGCGTATACGCGCTTTGTGCCGCTCTGTATTATGCTACTGTTGCGCTATGAAAGCCTTATTAATAGCTTTTCTTGTTCTGCTCTATCTATATGTTGCTGCCTCATTAAAAATATGCACTATACATTTAAAATAAATGCAATTTCTTAGTGTATAGGCCCTATTTCTATAAATATATTTACTTGTTTTTTCATGAATATATTTTGTGTAACATATTTTACCAGATTTACAGTTACAGCAGAGTTTCCGCTAGAAAAAAATGGTGCCGGTCAAAGTGACCGGCAGAGGTTTCGTTTTCCGGACGTTTTGATGATATGCCGGTCAAAAATTCCTGAAAGCAGTTTGTGTAACTTAAAAAAAAAAGACATAATCAGGCCGTATATGCAACATGTTTATTAGCCTAACTTTCAAATAGACGGAAAAAAACATGAACGTCCGATTGGCGTCAATCAACCAATTTTTTTAACTCATAGGCGTAATTTGCGGGTGGGACAGGTGGGACATGTCCCCACCACTTTTTTATGTTGCTTCACGGATGAACCTAACTAATACAAACAAAACATCTCTGGTTAACTAGAAGAGTATAATTTCATTCGTTTGTTAAATAAGAGGCGATCAGGCGCTCGTTGCCGCTGTTATCAGTGGAGCAGATTTCTCTTGCGGCTCGTGCAGTCTCCACACAGACGAGCGCTTTAATCTAACGCTTAACGCCGTTGCAGAGACTTTCTGTTTGTTCCGGTCAGATCGCGAAACAAAATGCACAAAAACTGTTCCTGCTCTTGATGTACAACCACTGATGGTATTCGGTTTTGATGAGAGAGAAAATAGGCTACGAGGGCATATTAGAAACGAGAACTTCTGACAAGTTTAACGGACTAGACCAGTGATTAAGCAAAGTGTGCAAATCTATATGCCTTTATTCACGTGAAAAATCTTGGCACAACACTATTGTGTTTAGATGCAATAATTAAACGCAATTAATAAATTTAATTATAAACTCAGTATGTCTCATTTAGTTGGTAACATTTAAATTGGCCACCGTGTGAAATGACAAAATCATATAATAGAATATAACAGTATACTGATAACTGTAAGCAGGTAAGCACTACAAGATGTTTTTGAAATCATTAGAGAAAACGACAAAATTACTTATTCACAAAATTACGTGTGTGAATAAGTGCTACCTGTTTAAAATGTGCTTGCACCCGATCATATTCAGTAGAAGGTAAAAAATAAATAAAAAATTCCCTTAAACTTTAACATCCCGCTCATGCCAATCGCCGTGATCGTCTGTATCAAGCTGGTTGTTTACCGTGAGTTCTGAACACTGCATCATGTGCTTATTTAAATCTTTTCGTTTCTACACATATTAGGCTACATATTCCTCATGTCTGTGAGGCAAGCCTGCCGAGTTTCAGTTTATTTGAGACGCGCTTCAGTTCATGAGCAATGAAAGCGATGGCTTCCGCGACCTAGTCTACTTATTTATATCTTATTTATTAAATACATGCAATTAACCGAAGAAACCTTTATTAAAATTAAGAGACAATTTGTACAAAACGAAAGAAAGGCTTTTTACAAAACAAAACTTAATATTAAACTAAATATAACCACCAAAATAATTTCTGACCCACTTGCATCTTTGCACTTATAGCCTATCATAATCAGATGAAATCTAAAAATAATATTATAATATTTAAACATAAATATGAAGAAAAAAAACATTGTTTAATGGCTACAACAAGTAGCCTATAGTAAGCTACAGATTTATGTCATGTCTGAGCTGGATTTGAACGAACATCATTTTACCGATGGGTTCATGAGCGCGCGCCTGCGGATTATTGAGCTGATCACACCGGCTCCGCTCCGCTAATTAGTCATTACAGGCTCTTTCTCGATACTTACACGGGCAGGGCCGGTCTCTCGGGTGCATGGGCTCGGGTAGGGTTGGGCTTTATTTTTTTGAGCCGATACGCTCTAGTTCTGGCGAAAAATGTAGTGCTGTGCCGGCCCGTTGTCATAAATTGTTCTCGTGATGGAGCGGTAGTGGAGCGCTCTCGGAGCGAGTAAAAACCACAACGCTCCGACTTTTAAAAAAATCGCTCCTCACTCCATTCAAAATCTCGCCGCTCCGCTCCGCTCACATAGGCCTACTCTGCTTCGCAGGCTGTGGAGAATTGCAATCCTCCATAGCCACGGAGCACTGTCATGACAGCGAGGGCATCACGTCGCAGGCTTACGGTATCGATAAGAGGCAGTTTTAATCTGACAATTTGACCGAAAAGATTTCATTTTGTCGGACATTTAATTTTTTTCCTGGCCAATGTCCGGTAATTACCGGACAACGGAAACCCAGAGCTACAGTTATTCACTTTTGTGGTTTCCTTTATTTTTTCCCAACTAAATGTTTAGATTTTATACAATTATTGTGCACTCGTGATTTTATAACTTTTGCTGCTGTATTATTCACTAATCTAATTTATTCAATTCTACACACTAATGCTTAGAAATTCTACATAGACAAAACTGCATTGGTATCGGATCGGTTTAGTATCGGTATCGACCAATACTCAACATTTTAATATCGGATCGGATCGGTTCTGGAAAAATGGTATCGGTACATCCCTAGCTGCAGAGTATGAGTTGCTCCGTCTCATGCAGCCTCAGAGGGAGAGAAATTCTCCAGTACAGAAACAGAATTGATAAAATCAGAGCTTATCTATACAATGCAGGCAACTAAAATAAATTAGCCGATGGGCTCGTTACCAGGTTTTGGTACCCGTGCCTACCTGTAACCGAAACTACAGCTGGTTGGTTGCAGGCTCGCTAGCAATAATTACAAATAGTTACTCACCTTATCTCGCCAAATGTTTTTCTCATTCTCTCTTCAAAAGTAGCATATTTAACCAATTAAATATATAAGGCTAGATGAACAAGGAAAGATAAGAACTTAAGTCAGAGCAGGCAAGAGGCAGCGTCACGTGTTCCACAGCAATGCTTAGCTTCTCACAGATGTGTATGCCAATTTATCGGCCCGATTAACTATAATAATAATAATAATAATAATTCATTACATTTATATAGCGCTTTTCTAGGCGCTATCTCTAGTATTTATTATTAACATACTACTACTACTACTACTAATTCTACAGCTAATAACAATATACAAAGCACTAAAGATTTGATGAGCTACTGGGTTCATAAATATTAATCACGTTGTCAGCATTCGCTTGAACTAATTCGTTGAAATCCAAACATGGACAGTAATAGATGAGCGCCACGCCAGCCAATGAAATTGCTGTTTGCGCATTAGTTCCACCCACTACAGCAGAAACTGGAATATCATGTGCTTTTTCTCAAAAGCTGAATAATTCCAAAAGTACAACTCAGAACGGAACTAAGAATGAGGAAGCATACAGAACGTCACCATCCGGAACGGCAGGAATTATCACGTAATATGATTGACAGATCTCAGACTCATAACGCATGCGCACCCAGAACTTAACAATCATTCTTTTCTCTCTTCCTGAATACTTTTCTTCGGTGTTTATAATGGTTTTCAAAACAGTGGCACCAATCTCACCCTTTTGTGCAACAGCAGAAGCTCCAGGCATGGGATCTAATGATCTAATTGGATGGCCTTTTTAAAGGTCCCATGGCATAGATTATTTTTTTTATAATGTTTCCTGAGGTGTACTTATATTGTAAGTATGGTTTTTATATCAAAAAATTTCATAATTTAGAAATAAAAGGCATTTTTTCTATAATGATATTAGCCCTCTGGCTGGAATGATCTGTTTCAAGGGGCGTGTCTGCTGTGAAACAGCAGTGAAAACACCCACTGTTGTGATTGGCCGACACCTTTGCATTTGAAATGCGATTACGTGCGGAGGGGGTGTGGTTTAGTCAGGCGCGAGCAGCAGCAGCAGCACTCACTGCCAGTCGAGAGAGAGACGGAGCTGGGGAAAGATTGCTGAGGAAGTGTTATTGTACCGAGTTGTTGAGAGCGCGAGTTTATTTTGTTTGTATCGGAGAGCTCTAAATAAACACGAGTGGACTTTGCAATGTTATTTCTCTCACAAAATGCTTTCACCAAAGCTAACGGCAAACACACGACATGAATACAGTAAGAGCTTCTGTTGAGCATAATTACTAGAGCAGCGTCTTTTCAAACGGCAGTTTGGGGAAGTGTGCAGATAAACGTATGATTGACTGATCCGAACATTATAAAGAGTGTTCTTTGATCGCTCTCTGTAGTTTAATCATTTAAATAACAGATTTGTTTCATGCTATTAAAATTGCTGTTCAATCCGTATGGTAAAGCCTGTGCTGCTATAGCGACTGATAAACAGAATCCATTCTCTACTAATTCTCTGGGTGGGCAAATCAGAGGAAAGGGCGGTAACCTTTCCTGGTATGACGTCATAACAGAAGAATTCAAGATCAGCTCGCCTGCGCTCTCATTTTCTCAAAGGCAGAGAAAGACAGCCAGAACTCAGTTTATACCGATCGACATTTCTAGCCACTTGGGGACAATATTCAGGCACGGGGAACTCATATTAATCTTGAAAAACCTCATAAAATTAAAATTTCATGCCATGGGACCTTTAATCGCAGGGCGACGGAGAAAAACATTTGTCAAAAAACACTGTTCGATTTTTTTTTTTTGCTTTGTCACGCCGCGATTGTGAATGGCCACACAGGGAACTTTTTTTTTTGATTCAGGAGCGTTTTAACTTTAGTGATGCACTGAAATTTCAGCAACTGAATATTTTCAGTCAAAATGGTTTTGGAGGGCTGAGATCATTGACCGAAACTATTGACCAGTTTTTTTGATAAACGATTAGTAGGCCATTCATTGGGATTCATTTATTTTTATTTTTTATCTTATCAGATAAAACCCAGTTTTCATTTAATAGACACAACGCACACTTCCACATCCTGCCCAATGCTGTCCTTCAAACAAACGTCAGCTCAGTGCTTTGGAAACAAACATATTGAATATATCTACCATTACATCAATTGTAAACAAAACAAAAATAATAACAATGGTGAAAGTAACCTGTGACAGTCAGTTCTTTATCCTGTAAATAGGCTATAAGAAATGTCTTGCATTAATATTCAATTGCACGCTGTTGTCCCTTTACAGTTACTACTCTCATTAAATACTTGAATTACATGTTGACTTTCTCAACCTAAATGTAGCATCCTAAAGCATATACTGCAGCTAAATGCGCGCACCGTACCAGTGCTCTTTCGGTGGAGTTTGAAGTTTAACACAGACTGTCAGGACACGCTTTCATTCAAAATGGAAATATTTGTGCGAAGTTGTTGCATTTACAGATGGGGATATAACAGTTCTCGAAATAGGTCAGTGGATATAACCTGTAAAATTAACGTTTTGCGCTGAGGACTCAGGCCCACACGTCAAATCGCATTACAGGGTACGTTAAACACTAATGTATTAGCTTGAAGCTTAAAATTAATAAAATTCTCATGTTTTGGGCACTTGGATCATCTCTCCATAATCCAAGTGTCCAAATAATTTCTTTCTTTTTGTCCATAGAAATGCATTATCCAGTGCTTTTATTTTGGCTCGATGCTCTGCGAAGGCAGACCCGACTTATTGATCATGAGAATTGTTTTTGATGATTTTTCAATATCGATTATAGATTTTATCGATTAGTTGTTGCAGCCCTATATGTGTATCTTTCTACTTCTCACTACTTTTCCCTTATGATGTATAGAACTAGGGCTGCAACTAACGATTATTTTGATAATTCGATTAATCGGACAAAGGGGCTATTTTTTATTTATTGACAAAACACTATACCACATCCTATCCAATGCTGTCTTATAGACAAACACGTCAGCTGAGTGCTATGAAAACACACATATATCACATTGCAAAAATGAACCATGGTTTTACAATGAACAAAACAAACAAAAATAATATAAATAAATAACATGGCTATTGTAGTTATTCAATGGTAACCACAAATTAACCATTGATTTGCTTCAAATCCATATTTTAACTGTATTGTATGTGTGGTTATACAAATCGTTATCAATATGGCAAAAGCATGGTTTTATTATAATAAAAACATGGTTTTACTATCTAATATAACCATGGCTAATTTCTGTAAGGGTGTATCTGTGCTGTAGCCTACATTATTTGCAAAAAAATTACAAAGCATAAGTAAATCCCTACATTAAAGTTATACTAAAGAAAAACAAAAACACAAATTCAGTGCTACCAGGGAGGATGTTCGGCAGGAACACACACACACACACACTCTCGATGGACACAGTAACTGTTACTGTCATTTCTTTATCCTGTAGGAATGTTTTACATTTATATTCAGTTTCATGCTGCTGTTATCCCTTTACAATTACTACTGTCATGACATGTTGACTTTTAAAAACAAATTTAGCGTCCAATAGCAGATATTTCAGATAAATTAATGTTTTTGCGCTGAATATTAATGTTCTCTCTCGATTGCGTTCTGTCTGTTTGACGCGCATGCTTGCACACCCGCCACCTGCTTGTTCAGTAAGTTGGAAGTTTAACACTGTCGGAACGCGTTTTAATGCAAAGTTGAAATACTCGCATGAATTGGTAGCATTTACAGATGAAGAAGAGCTGACAGAGGAGGTAGCAGTTAATTTTCACATTCACAACATAACACAGACACATATGGACCTAACATATTTCAACCAAAAAAAGGCAAAGAAAAGGGTTTTGTGGGGTAGGGCACACTGATTGGCTATTGCGTTCACTCGCTCAACAGTCTGATTGGCTACAAAGCGCAACGCTGCAAAAACACATTGTAAATAAAAACCTTTGACGCTCTTCACAAGTGCGCTTACACAAACACTCACAGGAATGTTTTAAAGCAGCTGGTTATCAGCGAGTACCGATACTACAGAACAGCAGCTATTGTCACATATTGTCACACTAATTATATCTAACTGAAAGCTACATGTACACGGCCACTCGGGCATTAATAACGGAGCGGAGCTAAGTGGGTGGTTTCAATGAATTCCTGTGAAAGTTAAGATATGCATGAACTGAAAATGCGTCAGTGTGCACACCGCAAATTATTCTTTATCCTTAAATTTGCACTCCCTGTGGCCGTGTATATTTTAGTTCCAGTTCTGGATTAGTGTCAATTCGGGGGCGGGTTGCTTGAATTGTGTGTTCATTAGCCTATTATCCATAATGAAAAACACAACACCATACAATGGCAAACTAGCTTAAATAGGCGCTTTTACATTTTCCTTTGAAACCAAATATTCCGTGATCATCTTGTCTGTCAGCTCTTCGTTCTCGTGATGAATAAAATCTGACTCCTGCTGCGTTTGTGCTGCGACACTCATTGTATTTATTTGTACTGTCTGTTCTCTAACTGAACAAAATTATTTGATTACTATTTTTTTTTTTAAAAGACTGGGGGCAGTGCCACAGTGTGCAAGTGATGTAACCGGTGTTGAGTCTAAACACCGGCAACACTGACTATCATAGCAAGCCTCATTGTAATAAACCAGTGAGATTTTTGTATGCACAAGGATTCTTGACAACAGCCAATATGATCTGATCAAGAAGTATATTGGGATTGAATGAAGAAAGAGAAAAAATGGAAACAGACTAAATGCAGAAGAACTGTGGCAACGTCTCCAAGATGCTTGAAGAAACCAACCTGCAAAGCTACAGTACTTTGGAAAGTTTTAGGCACTAGTGTAGAAATGCTGTAAAAGTGAGGTTTCTTTTAAAAATAGTATCATTAATAGATTTTAGTTGTCAAATTAATTTTAACTAACTAAATCAATATTTGGTGCGACCACCCTTTGCTTTTAAAACAGATTTTGTCCTAGATACACTTGCACAAACTTTGCAGGTTAGTTTCTTCAAACATCTTGGAGATGTTAATTTCTAAGTTCTGAAAAAATGGTATCGGTTCATCCCTACCTTGCAGTCTTGTGCTGTATGCTGTCTGACATACACCACAACGTGCACACAAGCTGCCTCTTTGAAAGTGTGTTGTCCTTTCAGTTGTTTCTTGTTTTTTTACACATTTGAACTGTCAAATACACAAACAGTTTTGTCAAAATGTCTTGATTAGTATTCATGTAAACAAGTCACCTAGTCACTTAAGCTGAATGAACAATATCAGTTGGGGAAAGGAACCGAATACGTGTCAATAGGGTCCGTGCATTAGGTCTTCGTGACAGCCTGCTAATACAGTAAACATGCCAATGTCTGTCAGACAACAAAAGGTAAAGAGAAAGAAGCTGTAGCGATGCTTTCTTTTCCCAGAAAGAATGTGAAACACAAATGGTATCATTCTCAGTTTTTAAGTTTTTAAATATTATTTAAATTGATTTTACAAACTAACATTGCATTATTTTACAAGGTATTGCATAATGCACTTTTCTTCAACATTGCACAGCCCTAGGTATTTTTGATTGCTTTATCTGCAGAAGCATTGGTGTAGTTTCTTCCAGTTCATTTTATTAGACAAATATTATATGTTATGCTTTCCCTTTTGACTTGTAAGATTGTAATTGAGTTGATGGTTTGTAGAGTCATGGTTTATACTGTGACTAACGCAACACTTAATTTGAGGCGATGAGTTTTGCATATGCAAGCACCACTCACTCTCCAGAGAAGATTAAGATTTCAGCTCCGCCTTCCTGCGTACTTTCGCCCCATCTTCATTTTCCTTCGGTACTTCATCTTTGACTGCGGTATATTCTTAGGTTTTCGCCAGACAAATATTAACCGGTCCAAACAGCAAACAGAGAGAGTGGCTGAGAATGATGACGTTAATGTTCTGCGCTAGTTTGAGTTGTAGTTTAGTAATGGCAGCGGAGAAAGATGCAAACAAAACCATTCATTCCATTGTGGCATGACTGAACAATCAAGAACAATGAGCTGAGGTGTTACGTGGTGTTTTCGTAGACGTAGTTCACAGTAGGTGGTTGTTTGTATCTGTGAATTTATAGAGTCTCAATGCTAAGGATTTTTTCTACTGGCCCATTTAGTGGCCCAACCAGTAGTTAAAAATTTGACTTGCCCTGCCACAAAAAAGTAATACAATTAAATAGGCCCAATATTGTTTTTGACCCTTGTAACTTTAAGGTTATGATTTCAAAAACTACTATTCTATCTCATATTTAAAATATTGTTAAGACACCCAGTAATAAAATAAGAACAACTAATCAAATTATGAGCAACAGCACAAATTAATAAAGCAGAACAAACATACAAATGAAAAAACAAATGTTTTTCAAGTAGGTCTAAACTATATTTTCAAAAATGGTAATCAAATGTATCACTGCATAGCCTGCATGAAATTATATATCACGGCATATAAATAGGCTATAGATTAACCCTTATAAAACGTTATTCAATCAAGAGTTGATTGATTTGGGGGTCGGTTTGAGATTCACAAAAGGATCACACAACTCTGCCCTCCACCGTGAATAAATCTGAATCCGAATGCAGTTTTAGGTTTTATCACTGATGGGGCGTGCACATTTATTTTTACAGATTTCCATGTGAGAAACCAGGAACGGCGCATGAATTGCGTCACGACCAAAAGTTAACGATTGTTTATGGCAGATCCAGAGTGGCTACGGGCAGATCCAATAGTTTAAAACTTCAACGGCACGGAAGTAGACACTTGTGACGTAATGGAGAGTGGCCAGACTCTCTGTACAAATGAAAAGCACGAGAGTCTGTTAAGACCAGGCTATGTTTTGTGTTGCAGAAAGTTTTGTTTAGGAGAATAATTTAAGGCTTGCATCAGGAAATTCCACAGCTCGGCATGGAGAGATCCGTTATTTCCTGTCTCCCTAATTTCTCCCATGTTTATGTATTGACATGCAACTTTAAGTGCACGGAGAAGTTTATTTAACCCAAAACTAGTAAGGTAATGTGAGTAGTGATTTTTCACGCAAAATCAACCGACAGTGGCACATTCACTGTACTGTGGACTGCTGGTGTGAGAACGGCAACATGTCCACTAGTATGCATGCTAATTTTTGTTAAGTCTCTATGGTCTTTTTGTGTTCCACGTTTTTTTTCGCCGTTTGCTGTTGTCTGAGATGGTTCCAGTGGGTGTGTTGTTTGCCAGCTGGGTGTTCCTCCTCGTTATTGTGAGCGTGTGGCAGCCGTGGGTGCGCTTTTATTCCAGCCGTGTTTGCATTAGTTTACATACAAACACAGCCAAGCGTGTAAACGCTGCTCTCCACCAGCTTCAGGCAGACGGCTCGCTGCGTGGTTTAATGTCTCGGCTGAAGCATGACTGATTTGGGGAAGGATGCTGTGGGGAGAACGGCTCAGCGCAGGCGATATCTGATGCCTTCCAAGCGACTGTCTGGATTTAATTAAACATGCTTTTATACAAACTTAAAGACAAGGGCCTGTTATAGACATGACCGGTATGATTTTTTTATTTCCATACATGATGACTGATATTACATTCAGAGCTTGAGAGTGTAAGCATTTCACTCGCATAACAAACATCTTAATGGTCATTTTAAGGCATATTATATTTTGGGGATGGAAAAACATAAATGTTTTTTTTGTTTAGTTTTTTTTATTCAAAAGGCTATTTTATTAAATAAACGGACTCAATAGCGATTCAGCCTGCTTGAGATCAGTTTGCAATCAGTGAATAGCGCACATTTGTGCCAAGTGAATGATTATGTACTAATGCTGATCAATACTTTATTTTTCAATTTAGGAACACATGTGCAAATAAGTAAGCATCAAGCCATGACATTTTAGTTTTTTACCCCCAAAAAAATGATAATTGTCATTTACTCACCCTCATGCTGTTTCAAATCTGAATTTCCTCAGGGGAACAAACATTTTTGAAGTTTTTGTCAGCTCTTTTGCGTAGATTGAAAGCATCTTAAAAGTGGACTTATGGTACTGCTGTCTATTGAAGGCCATGCATCCAAAATTGTACCTCTTTGTGTTTTGAAGTTGAATGAGTCTTGTGCGTTTGAAACTACATGTGGGTGAGTATTAACAGAATTTTTATTTTTGGGTGAACTTTTTAACCCTTTAAAATGTTATTAACTAAAATAAACTAATGTTGATACAGTTGCCAGTAGATTGTGCATCTATTCTATTGTTGTTCAGGAGCTTGCATAAGCAGATTTTTTTTATAAAAACCTTCAAAAACCGTGTGTACACACACCTGTTATCTTATTCAGTATCAGTACACTCTTCTTTACGATTAGTGTGATTAATCTAGATTTTAAAAAGTGTTACGGCTTCATATTTTAGTGTATGTGCTTTATAAAGGTGGGCGTACACCACGTGATCTTGGGAGATTGTGCACCATTGCATGCGCTGCGAGTCAGTTAACCTGATTATCGCATCAAAGCAGCTGCTATGACTGTACTGACAGACTGTACTGCATGGCGAGCCGGTGGCAATCACATGAGCTTTTGCTCTGAACATGGAGACCGGAGCTTTCAATATTCCTGATATATCTTATGGTAGAAAAATGAATGAAAATAAAAAGACGCGTGCACTAACAAATTGGTATAAAGCAGAGAGCAGTACAGTCACTGCTTTCTACAAAAATATCTAAATCTAAAAAGCCATGCCTGGGAGTACTTTGGATTTTGGTCGGTAGAAGGTAAAATTGTTGAGCCGTGTGAAAGTTGTATGCAAGCTATGTAAGATACAGTTAGCATACCATGCCTCATTTTATTTAATGTTACACCTAGGCCTTCACGATATTGAAAAAAAATTACATTGCGATATTTTTTCCCCCAACGATATATATTGCGATATTGAGAGCCATCAATCCAGGCTAAGGTCAATAATTACCATTCCGTGATATTAATAATTTCACTAATAAGCAAGCTTCATTACAAGTGACAAAAAAAAAAAAAATGTTGGAAAGTATGTGTAAACATGAAACTAAACCTCCAGTAGGGGGCAGCAGGTGACCGTCTTAATGAGTGAGTCACTGAGTCGTTCATTCAAACGATTCATTCAAACACTGAATCGTTCACACTTGTTGCTATGAGTAAGACGCGTTACGGGTCTGCTGTGAACTATTTTCACTGCTGAAATAGAACAAAAGCACTAAATATTGCATCTAAAATGTAAGTGACTTTAAGTGAATGTTAATTTGTTGTTTATGGAGCTGTCATATGAAATCAGTGTAATTTTCAGTCGTGATTATATTCAGGAAAACGCTCTAGTGTTGTGATTTCTCCTCGAGAGGCTGCACGAACGTGAACAGCGCGACCTTATTATTATAATCAGTTCAACTGTTCATTATATATTATCCACAATCGATCGCCACTTACAATAAATTAATGCACAATTATTCTTGCATTTTGGTGATTCGCTAGGTATTTTTTGTTTTAATCAGGCTCTTGTCCGTCAGTCAAGTAAAATTCTCTTTCACTTGTCCCTTCAAAACACCCACATGTCCCGGACAAGCGTTAATGTCGAGCCCTGCTTTGTATTCGTCGTAAAGATCTTTGTGGTGCCGTTTTAAGTGATCAGACAAATTGGTGTTTTCTTGTTTTGTGGCCACAAGACACTCCATGCAAAGTAGCTCTTTTTGTTCAACATCCTCCTTTATGTAGCCGAAATAGTCCCAAAAGATGATTTCTGGTACGAACCTTTTTTTTCCCCTCTTCGGATCTTAGCAGTGAATGTTTGGCCGTGAGCGGTGAGCAGGCATAGAACCAATCACTGTGCAGGCATGAGGAACGTGCGTTTCACTCCAGCAACAAACTCGTGTTTACTGTGTGCTATTCTCTTAATACACCATGGGCTACTACCCTTCACATCGCATGTTCCGGCGATGTGACTATCGCACACGCGCACATCGCGATGTCGATGTTAAAACAGAATATCGTTCAGCCCTAGTTACACCGAAACATTACTAAAGTGTAGGCTACTTCACTGATTGAAGAGATATTGCATGAATAAAGGATAAATGCAGTGCTTCCACTCAGGGTTTTTCCTGGGTCAGAAATGGTCTTCGGTGGTGGCTGACCAGTCATGGTCATCCACACACACGCATGCACGCGCACACACACCAACAGTAAAAGTACCTACCCGCATGATCTGTGAGCCCAATACTGACAATAAATGTTAAATAAATGCTAACATTTTTTTGTGCTTTTTTTGCTCATCTAATTTTGATATCTCATTTTGTATGATGTCTTGATGTTTGTTTCTTTAGTTCCTCATTTTTACACAGTTTGCATGGTTTACTGATTCATTATTTTGGCAACAATTATTAAAAAGCAGCATTAAAAATGTAATAGCAAATTAAGTCTAATTCTCTGCCATAAACAATTTAACTTGCGTTGTTCTGCTTTCACCTTATTCCAGAAAAACTTTTTTTTTTTTTTTGTGGTAATTTACTACACATTATCAATATAAATACTCACAATAAATACAGGAAAATACTGTGGATTATTAAGACTAATTCTTACTAACCCCTCTTGTTTAATGGGGTAAGCACTCTTGCATTCTCATTTCAGAGGTGTTGTGAGTAAATGATTACACACTGATTTGTGAGTTCAGTGTTGGACAGATCAGTTCAATTAAAATGAATCGGTTCAGATGAGTCATTAGTTCACAAATCGGACAAAAGTGGACGCATTATGTGTGAACCCAGACTCTTAAAGCAACGCAAAAGATTGATCACAGAAAACACTTCATAAGGATATTTTTCCGTTTATTTGAAAGTATGGTTTATGTCAGCTGCGTGTGCAAAACGTCTGTCAAAAGAGCTGCGTTTTTTTTTTTTTTTTTTGAGCATCCAGCAGTAATTCAAGGAAAATATTGTGCGAGCACGCCACGTGGAGCATGGATTCAGTCTTCTGACCTTTTACCATTTTGTCAGTTCTGTTGATTTTGATTGATATGCGCGAGGGAAAGAGAGAGAACGGTGATGGTTTTGAAGACAGAAGTGTGGGGCTCTCCGCTCATTCTCCGTCACTCAGTTAACGATGGCGCACGTTAACTGAGTGTCAGAACGAGCAGAGAGTCACGCGCATTAGAAATCTACATCAATTTATAAATCACAATAACTCATCAAATAAGGCTTTGGCGGGACAAAAATTTGCTTTGGCGGATGCCAAAAAAGTTTCAATGTAGGAAAAACCCGGCCACTGGTTTGATTATTTGTTTCATGTCAAGAAAAAAGTTCCATGTTAAGCACAGCACAGCTCGCTTGGAGCGTTCAATATGCTGTAAAACTTAAATTAATATTAATAATATTTCTTTTAATCACTGAATGAAGCGTACTATATTTGGGACAGCAGTCGCGACCTTAAATTGCTTGCACAAAACTCTTGATCAGCACTCAAAGTTTGTTCATTTTAACCGTTATGCACAGCGAGCGTGAGGGCGAGAGAGAGTGACGTCTGCAGTCTTGGCTGCAGTTAATTTGAGTTAATTTACTTGTTTTTGTGTAATTAATATGTTTACAAACATGTTTAAACTTAAATAGGCTACCTATACAAGTAGTTATGTCCCTGTATTACCGTATTTTCCGGACTATAAGTCACAATTTTTTCATAATTTGGCTGGTCCTGTGATTTGTAATCCGGTGCAACTTAAGTATCAAATTAAATTCATACTGTCTAACAAGAACAAGCATTTAGCTACGTCTATAGCCGTGAGAGGGCTCTCTGTGCTGCTCCTGTAGCCTACCCATGAAAAAAACTGTTAACTGAAATTTTAACTTAAAGACTACAACTTAGAAAGACTGAACACAAACAAAATGCCCCCCATAAAGAAAATCCTATTCTGCAAATTACAAACTGCATGTAGTAAAATATGCAGCCGAGAAGATTCACACAGCGTTTGTCTGTCGCAGCTGAGCCTCTCCCAGCAGAGCGTTTTTCAAACACCCATCTGTGGACTCATTCCTCCAGCTCTGGCCATCTTGCTTTCAGTCTGTGATTAGCTTTCTTTGTTTTCTTCATTACAGTTAAAGTAACCTCTGCTTTTATTTTCGCCAGTCCCTCATAAGTTTCTCGCTCACTTCAAACTTTCTTTCTGCTGCTTGATTATGGACAGCGAGCGTGTGCGTGCGCATGCGGCTCTCGCTCTGCTTCTGCCCTAGTACGACGTATATGTTTTTTCCTCTTCATGGCACATTTTTTAACTGATGCGACTTATACTCCGGAGCGAATTGTAGTCCTGAATATATGGTAATTTGTCCTTTTATTGACATAATGTGCAACCAGATGTTCGAATAGTTTGAATATTCGTGTTTTATTTAGAGGGAATATTCAATTTTGACAGCCCTAGTCAGTGTATGCGCGTGCTGTAGGGTTGCAGCCCCTGGGCCATAATAATTATCAAAGATCTTGCCTATGTGACGTGTTTGTATCTGGGTATGTCACAATTTTCGAATATTCGATTAGTTGATTTAATTATAGAATATGGAATAAGTTGTGTGATTGTCTAAAAAAAAAATACGAGGGTGTTACTGCCAAACTCAACTTGATTCTGTTGAACCTTGGTGCATTTTGTTCATCTTGCAACATCATATGGGGGTTAATATTGTGTTTTATTAATTTGGTGCTATTATGCACAACTGAGTAAACGACACTTGGGTTTACTCTGTGTCTAATTAAGTGTGCTTTTGCTGCTTGCAAACTCACTGTTGAGGAGACAGTGGATTGGCATTCATTTGCTGCACTGATTGCACTCGCAATGCTCGAATACACTGCTGGCTCGCTTCATTTGTGTTTTATTGAACTAGATGCTGTAATGGCTAAAACACATGCATGGGTTACTTTTCCTGAACAAGTGAGCACCCGAGTCCATGTTGCGTTCACATTCATGAACTCTGACCACCTCCCTCCAGGTAGTCTCGGGTTTGGTACCTTGATGCGCACCCGGGTCAGCATGACAGCTGGCACATTAGCAATTTTTCATGCGAACTGTGCCCCATTTAGAACTAAACTGTCACAACAAGAAATGTAATGGGACATAGACAAACTAACCAATCAAATTACACTTCAAATAAATGTTTTCCATGGATGATTTTTTTCATAGATGTTAGTTCAAGTGTTCTTTCTTTAAATAAGTTTGGTTTTAGATCGTTATTTAATGCCTATAAAACAGGGGTGTGATTAACAGCTTCTCTGAGCAAAGTAGTTACTGTGGCACTAACGGACATTTTGTGTCGACAAAAACTTGACGTTTTTTAAATTTATTTTTTACAGTCTATGGTAAAACGCGTTGATTACAACAGAACACATTGTCTAATGCACACGCTAGACTTGCGTTGCATATAATGGATATCGTAATGAATTTAACAGTTTATCATACAGATTGAAAGTGTGAGTGGTCTCTTTCCCTCTCACTGTTTGTGTGTATCAGAAGTGTTTAAGTTAGAATCCACTCAACGCTCAAAACAGCAGAGTTTTTATTTAGTGCCGAGATCTGCTCGCTCTCGTGAATTCTCTCATTAAGAAAGACACGCAAGTAAAGCCCCTTTCACACTGCGATTCCAGCAAACACACGGATAATGCGACCTGGCATTTGTTCCCGGGCCGCTAGATTTGGTCCATTCACACGGCCAGCGAAATACCGTAATATGTGCGCTTTCACAAACAACCCGTAACGGTCCCGGGTCGAGTTGACACGTGACATCCTGATGTGACGTATAATGGCGAGCGATCTCAGCTTAAGCGCAGATAGTAAGGAGCTCTGTGGTCTCGACTTGTGTCCAGTTTGCGCACATTTCTGCTTGTTTAATTTTAGTTTCTTTTGTATACGAACACTCTCTGCGTTTAAAACACCGACTAGCTCTTCTGGCACTGCAGGGTTGTATTATTGAAAAAACAAGCTCTAGGGGTGTACTCACACTAGGCACGGTTGCCATGAACTGGGCCCGAGTACGAATGTCCCCCCTCCCCACTCCCCCGCTGGCCTGCACTCACATAGGGTTTCAGCATTCGTGCCGGAGCACGCTTACGTCATTATGGTGCGACGGTTTCGGGTTTCAGTATTCATGCCGGAGCACGCTTACGTCATTATGGTGCGACGGTTTCGGGATAAACAGAAAGAGCGGCGCTCTCTGAACACAATGGAGTCCATCGCTCTGTTTTCTTTGTGGATAATTTTGTCGTTTGGTCCACAGCCCTCTCACAGCCTGTTGTTAAACAGATGTGTCGCCTTAGTGGCGCGAAAATGTTCACGTAATCGTGCTGCTCGTATTATGAGGTTTGCAAGGTACCAGCTGAAGTGCAGCAAGGACTTTGCAGCTTTGATTACGGACTCCAGCACGGTTAGCGCTCACACTGCATGCGAACCGCACTCGAGTCCAACTGAATCGCGCTCTGGCCCACCTCTTCCAAGCGGGCCAGGGCCGGCTAATCGAGCCGCGCCCGGGCACGGTTCGGAGCACTCACACTAGTCAAACGAACCGCGCTTTGGTAGTCAAACGCACTCGGGCATGGTTCAAACTGGCTAGTGTGAGTACACCCTAGGAGTCGCACGATAACTACGTACACGTTGCGGCATTAATTTTGGCTTTTGTTCACACAGCGCTCGTCCCGGGTCGAATACCACAGTGTTACTAGGTCCCCGACCCGGGTTCAATCCGGTAATCAATTCCGGGACGTGGTTGCTTTCACACAGAAGGCGACCCGGCAATGTTCCGGGAATATTGACGTGCAGTGTGAAAGGGGCTTAAGAGATTCATTATTTAGTGTAGACGACTTGACTTATTTTGATGGAACGCTTTGAGATCGTGAACTGAGATGAGTCACAGCTTAATTGTGTTTGTAAAGTGAGCGCTTTTTTGTGCTTTTGAGGTTATATAGCTATAGTCCATTGAATAAAAATATTGTTTATCATGCTGGTAAGAGGAACGACGCTAGTGATGTCAACATATGAAGGGGTGTAAACGGGGTTCGCTCTCGAAATTGCAATGGACAGTGATAACTAGCGCGAGATAAAAATATGGCATGTCAAAATAAATATGCGATGTAAATAGAGAATTAAAAAAACGTTTGTATCTATTAGTGCTGTGCGATATTAAAGAAAAATTTGATATGCAATATCTGGTTAAATAATGCGATATTAGATATGCGATACGATATTGCAATTACTGTGTAAAATCTATTTAAATTATATATATTTTTAAATATTTATAAACTGAGAATTAAACCATTTGTGTTTCACATTCTTTCTGAGAAAAGAAAGCATCGCTACAACTTCTGAAAGTGACCAGCATTGTTCACTTTTCGGTGTGTGTGTGTGTGTGTCAGACAGCGCAAGATTTTTTTTTTTTTGTGCAAATTATTACGTTTAATAACCAGTCGTGTGCCCAGTCTATTCTCTTCTATAGTTTCCGCTAGAAAAAAATGGTGCCGGTCAAAGTGACCGGCAGAGGTTTCGTTTTCCGGACATTTTGATGATATGCCGGTAAAAAACTCCTGAAAGCAGTTTATGTAATTTTAAAGAAATGACATAATCAGGCCGTATATGCAACATGTTTATTAGCCTTACTTTCAAATAGACGGAAATCAATCAACCAATTTTTTTAACTCATAGGCGTAATTTGCGGGTGGGACAGGTGGGACATGTCCCCACCACTTTTTTTAAAACATATTGCTTCACGGATTAACCTAACTAATACAAACAAAACATCTCTGGTTAACTAGAAGAGTATCATTTCATTCATTTGTTAAATAAGAGGCGATCTGGCGCTCGTTGCCGCTGTTATCAGTGCTCTAGATTTCTCTCGCGGCTCATGCAGTCTCCACACAGACGAGCGCTTTAATCTAACGCTTAACGCCGTTGCAGAGACTTTCTGTTTGTTAGATCGCGAAACAAAATGCACAAAAACTGTTCCTGCTCTTGATGTACAACCACTGATGGTATTTGGTTTTGATGAGAGAAAAAATAGGCTACGAGGGCATATTAGAAACGAGAACTTCTGACAAGTTTAACAGACTAGACCAGTGATTAAGCAAAGTGTGCAAATCTATATGCCTTTATTCACATGAAAAATCTTGGCACAACACTATTGTGTTTAGATGCAATAATTAAACGCAATTAATAAATTTAATTATAAACTCAGTATGTCTCATTTAGTTGGTAACATTTAAATTGGCCACCGTGTGAAATGACAAAATCATATAATAGAATATAACAGTATACTGATAACTGTAAGCAGGTAAGCACTACAAGATGTTTTTGAAATCATTAGAGAAAACGACAAAATTACTTATTCACAAAATTACGTGTGTGAATAAGTGCTACCTGTTTAAAATGTGCTTGCACCCGATCATATTCAGTAGAAGGTAAAAAAAAAAAAAATCCCTTAAACTTTAACATCCCGCTCATGCCCATCGCCGTGATCATCTGTATCAAGCTAGTGGTTTACCGTGTGAGTTCTGAACACTGCATCATGTGCTTATTTAAATCTTTTCGTTTCTACACATATTACATATTCCTCATGTCTGTGAGGCAAGCCTGCCGAGTTTCAGTTTATTTGAGACGCGCTTCAGTTCATGAGCAATGAAAGCGATGGCTTCCGCGACCTAGTCTACTTATTTATTTCTTATTTAACATGCAATTAACCGAAGAAACCTTTATTAAAATTAAGAGACAATTTGTACAAAACGAAAGAAAGGCTTTTTACAAAACTTAATATTAAACTAAATATAACCACCAAACTCATTTCTGACCCACTTGCATCTTTGCACTATAGCCTATCATAATCAGATGAAATCTAAAAATAATATTATAATATTTAAACATAAATATGAAGAAAAAAAAAACATTGTTTAATGGCTACAACAAGTAGCCTTTAGTAAGCTACAGATTTATGTCATGTCTGAGCTGGATTTGAACGAACATCATTTTACCGATGGGTTCATGAGCGCGCGCCTGCGGATTATTGAGCTGATCACACCGGCTCCGCTCCGCTAATTAGTCATTACAGGCTCGTTCTCGATACTTACACGGGCAGGGCCGGTCTCTCGGGTGCATGGGCTCGGGTAGGGTTGGGCTTTATTTTTTTGAGCCGATCTACGCTCTAGTTCTGGCGAAAAATGTACTGCTGTGCCGGCCCGTTGTCATAAATTGTTCTCGTGATGGAGCAGTAGTGGGGCGCTCTCGGAGCGAGTACAAACCACAACGCTCCGACTTTTAAAAAAAATCGCTCCTCACTCCATTCAAAATCTCGCCGCTCCACTCCTCACTCCGCTCACATAGGCCTACTCTGCTTCGCAGGCTGTGGAGAATTGCAATCCTCCATAGCCACAGAGCGCTGTCATGACAGCGAGGGCATCACGTCGCAGGCTTACGGTATCGATAAGAGGCAGTTTTAATCTGACAATTTGACCGAAAAGATTTCATTTTGTCGGACATTTAATTTTTTTTCACGGACAACGGAAACCCTGGCGTCAACCTAAAACAGACACTTTTCACAATGTTGAAGTAGCCTATTAAAATCATTCATATATTGCATGCCATTGCGATATTCATATTGCGATATGTACATTTGCGATATTTCGATAATTTTGATATATTGCACAGCCCTAATATATATAAAAGTCCTTCTCAAAAAATTAGCATAGTGATAAAGTTCATTATTTTCCATAATGTAATGATAAAAATTAAACTTTCATATATTTTAGATTCATTGCACACCAACTGAAATATTTCAGGTCTTTTATTGTTTAAATACTGATGATTTTGGCATACAGCTCATGAAAACCCAAAATTCCTATCTCAAAAAATTAGCATATCATGAAAAGGTTCTCTAAACGAGCTATTAACCTAATCATCTGAATCAACTAATGAACTCTAAACACCTGCAAAAGATTCCTGAGGCTTTTAAAAACTCCCAACCTGGTTCATTAATCAAAACCGCAATCATGGGTAAGACTGCCGACCTGACTGCTGTCCAGAAGGCCATCATTGACACCCTCACGCGAGAGGGTAAGACACAGAAAGACATTTCTGAACGAATAGGCTGTTCCCAGAGTGCTGTATCAAGGCACCTCACTGGGAAGTCTGTGGGAAGGAAAAAGTGTGGCAAAAAACGCTGCCCAACGAGAAGAGGTGACCGGACCCTGAGGAAGATTGTGGAGAAGGACCGATTCCAAACCTTGGGGGACCTGCGGAAGCAGTGGACTGAGTCTGGAGTAGAAACATCCAGAGTAACCGTGCTCAGGCGTGTGCAGGAAATGGGCTACAGGTGCCGCATTCCCCAGGTCAAGACACTTCGGGCTACAGAGAAGCAGCACTGGACTGTTGCTCAGTGGTCCAAAGTACTTTTTACGGATGAAAGCACAATTTGCATGTCATTCGGAAATCAAGGTGCCAGAGTCTGGAGGAAGACTGGGGAGAAGGAAATGCCAAAATGCCTGAAGTCCAGTGTCAAGTACCCACAGTCAGTAATGGTCTGGAGTGCCATGTCAGCTGCTGGTGTTGGTCCACTGTGTTTTATCAAGGGCAGGGTCAATGCAGCTAGCTATCAGGAGATTTTGGAGCACTTCATGCTTCCATCTGCTGAAAAGCTTTATGAATATGATTTCATTTTTCAGCATGACCTGGGACCTGCTCACAGTGCCAAAACCACTGGTAAATGGTTTACTGACCATGGTATTACTGTGCTCAATTGGCCTGCCAACTGTCCTGACCTGAACCCCATAGAGAATCTGTGGGATATTGTGAAGAGAAAGTTGAGAGACGCAAGACCCACCACTCTGGATGAGCTTAAGGCCGCTATCGAAGCATCCTGGGCCTCCATAACACCTCAGCAGAGCCACAGGCTGATCGCCTCCATGCCACACCGCACTGAAGCAGTCATTTCTGCAAAAGGATTCCTGACCAAGTATTGAGTGCATGACTGAACATAATTATTTGAAGGTTGACTTTTTTTGTAATAAAAACACTTTTCTTTTATTGGTCACAGCGATAATAAGAGAAAAACGTGGGCAAAGCGGTCTCTCTTTGTAAACTGTTCAATGCATGCACCCGGAAGATGCAAATGGGAACTCGCGCGTGCTGAGAGAAGGTTTATCTCTGTGTACTCGTCCCAAAGCGCGCGCACGTCTTAAAGCGTGCAAATATTTAGTTATCTTTCAAGTGTTGTGCTTGAACAGACAAACTCAGACAAGAAGTATGTCAAAATGTCCATCTTGATAAGTATCCAAGCAGACATAGTCTGAATATGCCTTAACCCTTTAGAACCTGAAGCTAAAAAGGGGCGTTTTCACATATTGTTTTTTTGACTGTAGAATTATAACAATGTGGTATCCTCAATTGCAAGGTGTTATTTTTTTCAGAAGACAACTGGCTTTCAATAAATTAGTTATTGACCCTCACTGTATGTGGTAAGTTTGAAAATAGAATTTAAATAGGCAAAAACTGCAAAAACAGGAGTACATTTTACTGCTTTTTATTGAGAAAAAAATCAGAAACTCACTGAATAAAAGAATCTAATACTTTAAACTTGAAGAATAAACTATAATACATATATACAAGTCTTTTTGTGACACTGGGTTGCAGAGTTTTCACTCAGGAGCCTTTTTCTTTACCCCATGGCCCCACTGAGGTGGTGTTGTGGATGGCCCGTTTGCTTTTGTATAAGCCACACTGGAAAAAAACAAAACAAGCTTGTATTACAAACTCACAATATATGTATAAATGTATTTTCCATTATAAAATAATACATTAGTTAAAGCAAAATTGTAAAAAAGCAAACAAAAACAAACACTTAGTTTTAAATACAACCAAAGATGAGCGGCTGGACCGATTCTTATTTTTAGCCATGATTCTGAGCACTCCCTGCTGAGAATAAGGAGACATTACAACAGTGTTAACTTCCGCACACAGTTTTCAAAGCATAAAGTTAGGTGTATGTGTGCAAACAGTGACCTTTTATTAGTCTAAACTTTGTTTTCGTTGATAAAGGTAAGGGTGCTCTGATCAGGATTTTTGGAGCCTTTCACAGGAAGCAGTATTTTCCGATCCGGATCAAAATACCGATTTATTTGAAGCCTTTTTTTTTTATCATGTATAATTATTTATAGGGGATTTTACAGACATTCATTTAGGACCTGAATTTTATTTATGAAAATGGGGGATTGTTGTTTTTTTTGTTTGTTTTTTCAGGTAGGTCTAACATTAGTATTGAGGTAAGAAATACTAAAGAAATTTAATAAAGAATCAGGACCCAATTTATGACGTCGACGCAAAAAATACGTCGACGCAAAATATGCGCATCGATTCGTCAGACTCAAAATAAAGATGGCGGCGCCGGAGAGTAGTAGCAACCATAGATGTACATAATAAAGTATATTATGTAATTAAGTATATTATTTATTATGTATATCTATGGTAGCAACACGAGTGGCTCCTCAGACTTTTAGAAGTGCAAGGCTTGCGGGTTGGCCACAGTATATGGGGTTGGCGCGCGGTGCGCACGGAGCATCACAGGCATGCGCGCACGCGTTTTGTTGTCACGGCTACATAAACAAATTTCTGCACACAGGAAGACAGATGTTTTGGTAATATTTGATGTATTTTAATCACAAAAACAAACGTTTGCATCAAGTGAAAGCATCGGACACATTGACGTTACCTACATAATAAGCTGTTTTAAATTTAAAATGTTCAATGTCTAATCGCGCTGATGTGACCGAGGGTATCCATCCTCTAAGTGAGCAGTTTCATCCCAGGACTATTCCGGTTTTAAACGGAGTATTGGCGCCCATAATGCACTCTACATGTAACTTTTTTCACTGTCATGCCGCGGATGCGCGTGGCGTTTCTGTTGCGGATCAGCCACGGGGCTGCGTGGCGTTTTCTCTGCCTTTGCACACTAGAAGCGTGTCTGACGCGGCGCTGCTGCTGCTATTGATGCGGAGGGAAGCCCTATTCCTAATGTTAAACATAAATAGCCTACTGATACAGCAAAGAAAACGTCGGGAGTAGCCACATATCTATGGTATTGACGGCAAAATAGGCTACAGAATATTTCGTTCTGTATTGACAGTTGCAATATTTCAAAATCGATAATTGACGTTTTTTATTATTACAATTAGGCCTATATCTGCATTTATGTAAACCTACAGACTTTCAAACATGAAAATGTAATTTAATAATATGTATTCGTGTCAAAATGATATATAAACATCTTTTCCTATTCTATTTTGCCCGGAGACGCTCCCAACACACGTGAAAAATAGGCGCTCTTCTATGTCCAGCATGTGCGCGTTTTCCGCGCGTCACAGGCAGTGTGCAAACTCCAACCTGTTAACATGTGAGCCGAAACAAAAACGGACACGCCACGCAGCCGAGACGCTCACGCTTGCAGTGTGTCCCTGGATTTAATTAACCAACTTGTTGATATTTAATCGATGGGCATAGCCTGTAGGCTGAGTTGCATACATAGAAAAATCGTATAATATGTTTCTTTGTTGTAGGTTAATACTTATTTATTTGTGTGTGTGTGTGTGTGTGTGTGTGTGTGTGTGTGTGTGTGTGCACTTTATGATTTTATTGAATGCATTGTTCTTGTATAGTCTTTTACTTTGGAATTTTAAGAGCAATAAACATATATTGCAATGTTAAGGAATTCGTTTTTTCATTCTGATAATTAAATCAACATGTATAAATTGCTATTAGGCAATTAATGGGGAGATAATCGGTTCGAATCGAATCGAACCGTAACCGAATCGGACAGGAAAAATTAATCGTTAGATTAATCGATGCATCGAAAAAATAATCGCTAGATTAATCGTTTAAAAAATAATCGTTTATCCCAGCCCTAGTTAGGTGGCCTTAAGTACTATGTACTAACATTTTAATTAATAATTTGATACAATGCACTTATTGTGTACATACATTTTTTTACATTGTACTTACATTTAAAAAAAAAAAATACCTGCATGTTATTACGTCTGTAATTAATTTCTGTAGTTACATTTGTATTTACACAGTTGGCACTTCCCTTACACCTAACCTTACCCTTAAACTGACCCATCCCACTATACCTTTCCCTAACTCTACCGGTATCCCATCTCAATAGCAGCAAAGGTGTTTGGCAATACAATTTGAACACAGTACATAGTACTTAAGGCCACCTAATATAAATTGGGGCCAAGAATCAAATGTAAATTAATATTAGTCTTCCCTGAATAAATTAGATTAATTCTTACAAAAGTTAGCCATGCAAGAGCAGTGAGTGTCATTTAAGGTTAATCAAACAACAAGACAAAGAGAAACTCAGAGACAGCAGCAGTTTATTTGACTGCTGTCACTTTAAGAGTGAATACATGGATATGGTTAGGCTACATGCAGTTACACAAATATTAACATTCACTCGTGAGGTGTGTGTGTGAGATCACGGTCACTTGGAGAGCGCGTGAGTGCTGAGTGAACACTGGCAAGACTTTAAAAATAAATGCAAATTATAAACTTTAGTGACGATGCGACACTGCCTCGATTGCGCAAGTGGTAAATTCTGTGTCAACTGTGCAGCTCGATTTTAGTGCAGATGCGATGCGGTGATGTGAAGCCATTTGAGCACTTTGAGAGGAAAAGAGAGAGCGAGCATGCGAACGCGGTGATTCACTTGCGCTGTTTGTGAACTTACGTCTCACAGAAAATTTTCAAATGACTTTGTAAGTTATTTAATACAGAAATATGATTCATATCTCACTCTCAGCATTATAATTATTTTACCTGTGCCGGAAAGAGAATGAGACTGTGCTGCTGCATGTCATGCCCTAGTTCTCGGCAGGCACATGTCTTCATGTGTCGTCAGTAGGGATGCTTCGATCCGATACTTAGGATCGGTATCTGCTCCGATCTGCCATTATTTGCCGGATCGGGTAACGGACAGACAGGACCGATCCAAATTCGATAATGTGCGCATAATATTCTGTTACTGTTAAGCCCCAGTGCCCCACAAAAGGCACAGAAACATTATAAAGCACCATCAATGATTCGTGCTCTATATTATAAGTGTTCTGAAGCCATTCCATAGTTTAATGTGAGGTACAGATGAATATTTAAGTCATTAAATTCAAGTTCAAGTCAATGCATCCCTCCGCTGCGGCTCTCAGTCACTTCCCATTCAGCTTTCAAACTGTGTGTCGCGTTCAGTTACGACAGTTAACACGAAACTCTCTCCAAGATTATTTATTGTTTCTGTTATTATGCTTGATCTGTAGATAAAGCTCTATGGTTTGGTTTCTCAAAAAATGACTATCTGCTGGTGTTTATTGCTGTAAATCGTGTTACTTTCTACCGGGTGTCTGTTAGATCACAACACTGGACTAGAGATTGTATTGTTCTTCTCACACAGTAACTGAAATGTTAGACTGTTAAAATAAACGGCTTATAAGAATACTGCATAGATACACTATGCGTCTATATATCTTGCTTTTAACTTCTCAATGCGGATTGAGCGTGGCATGCTGTGAGCGTCTATGGCTGTGAGCATGTGACTCTGTGTTGCTTCAAGCGGATCATCCTGCGCACGGGATGCGCATACTCGCTTTTTGTGCCGCTCTATATTATAATACTTTTGTGCTATGAAAGCCTTATTAATAGCCTTTCTTGTTCTGCCCTATCTATATGTTGCTGCCTCATTAAAAAATGCACTATACATTTAAAATAAATGTAATTTCTTAGTATATAGGCCCTATTTCTATAAATATATTTACTTGTTTTTCATGAATGTATTTTGTGTAACATTTTACCAGATTTACAGCTACGCTTATTCAGTAAATCTACATAGATTTTTTTAAACAAAACTGCATTGGTATCAGATTGGTTTAGTATCGTTATTGACAGATACTCCGAATATTTAAGATCGGATCGGTTCTGAAAAAATGGTATTGGTGCATCCCTAGTCATCCTAAGGAGAACGGTTTGAGATCGGCCTTTTTAGAGGCCGCCGATCAATCATCTCAAAATGATTATCGGCCAAATGAGATCGGTTGCCGATCAATCGGAGCACCCCTAGTTGAAGGAATAGTTCACCCAAAAATATTTTACTCACCCTCGAGCCATCCTAGGTGTGTATGACTTTTTTCAAGTTATTTTAACAAATGTCCTGGCTCTTCCTAGCTTTATAATGGCACTAAATAGCAGTCCAAAATTTGAAGCCCAAAATAGTGCATTCATCCATTATAAAAGTATTCCTCACTGCTCCGGGGGTTCATAAAGGCCTTTTGAAGCGAATCGATGGGTGTGTGTAAAAATAAAAAAAATATATAAATAACACGTTATAAAGTAAGAAAATCTAGCTTACAGCGGACCGCCTTCTGTATTCAACTTACACAGCAAGTGTAACACCTTTAACAGTTCAAAACCAATATGGGCCAGTGAGCAGGGTTCCATACATGCATATCTATTGCCATGTATAATGATAGCAGTTACAGGGTATCCGCGGGGTCTTGAAAAGTCTTAAAAGGTGATAAATCAATTTTGGGAAAATTAAGACCCTTATAAAGTATTAAAAAGTCTTATCACGGCTTTATAAAGTCTTAAATTTTGAAAGTATTTTGTTCAAGCTTTGTCAAAAGAGTTTGACTCCAAAAAGTATTTATGAATATATTTCTTTTCATCCCCATAAGTATTAAAAAACAAGGGGCGCTCAGTCTGAGATCAGCTCGGAGCGCGCGCGCCAGGGATGGACATTAGCGCCGCCACCAGCCAAATGCGGCTGATTTTGAGTTGTGGCGGGTAAACTCGCCTCACCTACCGAGCTGTTTCACCTCTTTGTAAACTTTGTTCAATGCATGGGAGTGCTGCCGTATGTGCGCATATGACCAGTCGTTTTCTCCGTCATCACTCGCGTGAAGACGCGCTGTGAGACTCGCGCGCGCTGAGAGAAGATCTGATGCTGTGCATCATCCGAGAGCGCGCGCGAGTCTCACAGCGCGCAAATATTGAGTTCTCTTTCAAGTCTTGCGCTTAAATGGACAAACTCACACAAGAAGTATGTCAACATGTCCATCTTGATGAGTATCCTAGCAGACATAGTCTAAATATGCCTTAAGTGAAAGACGAGCATATCCCTGCCTCAGGTCTTAAAGGCGCAGTAGCCTTTACTGCTGCCTGAGTGATGTCCTTATATTTAGTTTGACATTAAACAATGCTCTTGATTGAATAGTTTTTGTAAGTTTAATAAGGATTAATCTTTCATTTAAACAGTTAAATATGCAGTTATTTTACATTTGATTATTTTATTCAATTGCTGTACCTTTCTGCAGGCCAGTAGACCTGTACATTATTATTTAATGAACACATGAGTGAGGTCGAGTTAAACAATCTAGTTTGAATTTTATTTTTCGGTTTTCGGCTTTGGTTTCTTCTTTTTTTGTTTCGGTCAAGAATTTTGATTTCGGTGCATCCCTACTGACAATGTTCTGCTCAGTATGTTGTCAACACGCTTCAAAGATGCCAGAACGAATAGTTTCATTCTTGGGACTAAAAACCATAAAACTGGAAGCCATAAAAGACCACAAATCATCGTGAAAATGTCAGGAATTCATTGAGACTTGAGATTAAATAAACTGCTTAAGTATTGTAGAGCTTGTAGTATTAATTTGTTAAAAACAAAACAGTGGCTGGTAAAAACATTGAGTGGTAGACTTTGAAAAAAGTTCATTTCCATCCCTGGCGCACGCCGTCTACGGGTGACGTCATGTATTTTGTGGAATGCGCAGTTAGGTAATGTGTCGCCCTCCATACGTTGTAAAACAGATATGCAATATAAACAATACAAAATTGGCCTACGATAGAGATTTTAAGTCTACATTCGACTACAACTGTTTATTAAAGGTTTGTTGCCGATTAGAACTTGAAGTGCGATGAGGTCTTAAAATATTTTGGGAAGGTCTTAAAAAAGTCTTAAAAAGGTATTGAAATTAACTTCAGGATTCCTGCATATACCCTGAGTTAAGAGGTACACAATTTCCTCAATTCACAAAATATTTCACAACTGAAAACGTACAATATTCATTTACAGGGTACATTTATTAGAAATTCTTGTCAATTAATTCTAATTGGATTAGTTGTCCCTTCACGGGCCAATTGTCAACCTAATATCAAGTGAAAATGAACCGATATTGGGTAGTTGACTTGTTCTAATTGAAATATCGGTTTACTAATGATGACTACTGTGCTAATACCCACTTTTTCCTCTCTTTTTAGACTTTGTGTCTTTGTTCGACTTGGAAAACGATCTTCCTGATGAGCTGATACCCAATGGAGACCTGGGGCTGATGTCCATGCCCTCTAATGGAGATGGAGGGGTGGGAGGCCGGATGGGGGGCAACGTCCCAGATGCTGCTGCCAAGCACAAGCAGCTGTCTCAGCTCCTGCAGGCAGGGAGCGGCTCTGGTCTGGGTGGAAACCTCAGCCCTCAGTCTGGAATGGGTGGCCAGCTGGGTGCCTTGGGGAAGAGTCCCATGGGCCAGGGCTCACCTGGTCACCAGACCCAACCTCCGAAACAGGTTGGCACCCCTACCGGTCAGGGCAACAATAGTCCGGGTATGGGCCTCAATGCGGGTTTCAACCCAGCCATGCTGAACAATAACAACCAGGCTCATGGACTCATGGGGCAGAACATGGCTCAGCAGGGGCAGATGATGAATGGGGTGATGGGGCCGGCCGGAAGAGGCAGGGCAGCTCCAGGGATGCAATACCAGGGTCAGGGGATGCAGGGACCATCAGTGGGAGCAGGAGCCGGGCCGGGTGTTTCTGGCAGTGTATTGGCGGAGACGCTTACCCAGGGTTCACCACAGATGGGGGCACACAATACCATGAATCCCCAGCAAGCAGGAAACATGAACAAGGTATGTTAACATTGCTATTTTTCAGCCCTTGCATCCTAAAACCTTTCTTTAATGTTCTGCATAGTTGGGTTTGAATGATTTAAACAAGCTAACATGCATTATAAATAAATAGTTTCGGTTTCGACCAGCTTCGTATACATTTAGTTTCAGTTTCAACCTATAATTTTTTACTTCAAATGGTAGTGCTATTTTTGTTGCTTGGATTTAAGTATCATGTAGGATGGTTTTCGACTTTCATACTTGTAGTATGATAATTTGGTTGTTTTGTTTCTCATATTTGTTATCAATTGTCAGAATTAAAGGCCTTAATATTAAAATAAATTCTGGGTTATTTATGTAGTAATAATCAGAACGCAGATTTCGATGCCGCCCCCTGTTTAAATATACTTTCGCACTTTGGATTGAACTGAGGCAGATACACACATGCGCTTAGTGCTAGTCACATAACATAACTATTCTGTGTTTTCAATTTAAATGCACTTAAGTATCAGCAAAACTGATGTGAAAACTACTGTTTTATTCATATCAGACACGCATTATATAAGTTACTATATAGTTTACTCTATTCTTCATCTCCCAGTTTACTGGTAAGTTATTTTCATACATTTCGTGAGACGTGGATAAATTTACATTATGTAAATCTGACAGATCTGATTCTCTGAGGCGCAAACTATGGTGGCACCCATCGTGCATTATATAACTAACTTGATCATTATAAGGGATTTAATTGACAAAACACATTCACTTACAAATATTTGAAAATCAGAATATCAGCTAGTTCATGACAAGTTTGTGAATATTATGAATAAAAAAAGAAAAAAGCTAAATAAACCGATACAGCTGAGCTGTCATACAGCGTTATTGTGGCTGCTGTGTATCATGTGAGAAGCACAATGCGTCGCAATGGAAACAATAAGGCGATGCATTCTTAAATATTTAGGCAGACAATATGGTCATATTTCTGCAAAATAATGCTGACTTGAAGCTGGTTTGGAGGATACCAAGAATATAGACCACTTTGCTGTTGTTAGTACTGTAACTGTTATTTAGTATTAAATTAGGCTGATTGTAGTTGCGTTATGGTGGCTTAGGTTTTACTGTGAATTTGTTAAGTAAATTGTATCTATTTTAGGGATGGCTTGATACCACAATTTTGGCTTCGGTACGGTACCACAATCTAATACCGAAGTACCGATATTAAATCGATATCACACGGTCTGATATTAGTGGGGGTATATTGTAATGTACGCAAATGAGTACAATTATTCAAGTTTTGAGTTTATAAAGTGGGAAATTACCACAAATTTTTATTAGTAAATTAATCAGCAAAGCTTATCACATTAAATCAGTCATTTGAAAACTTTCTTGTGAGAAATAATTGCAGCAAAAATCTCTTAAAATTTGCAAATTCCTTTGCAAATAAATGTCTAAATGTCTAGAAAATAAATGTCTAAATGAGATGGTTTGAATGATTCACTGACCTGCCGATCTCTTAAGAAGTCTTAAAGTCAGAATAGTGACAGATGCTGCTTGGCTAGGTTTGATGGTTCTTCATCAGTTTTATAAGCAAAGTAATTACAAATTTCACTTCTACTCCTCTCGTTATTAATTCGTTTTGGGCATCTTGAGTGAGATTCAGCTGCTTTATCCATTTTGTTCGTCTATGTTGTTGTCATATTTGCCGGTTGTTTCGGGTCAGTTTGGGTAGCGCGCTGCCATCTAGCTGTGAACTTCGGAAAAGCAGCATATACCAAAATGTGCCAAATCATGATATCATACCGTTTTAAATAAAATGTATACCGGTATTTTTCCAGTACCGGTTTACCGTGCATCCCTAATCTATTTATATATTCAAGTATACTTTAAACTTTAAATAAATTGTTAAATTTAAAGAATAAAAAAATCGATAAAAAGACATTCTTTAATATCATCCGTTGTTTTGTAATTTTTAGTATTGGTTGTGCCGTTTTAAATTTACCATTTTGGCACCGATATCCCAAAAAACCTAAACGATACCCAACCCTAATCGCGATGCATCGAAGAGACGATTAACTTCGACACCACTAACATACACACACAAGATGTGTTCCAATCGATCATAAGTCAGGGTTGTAAACACGCTTTTAGGCTCTCTCTCACTTTGCCTAAGTCTCACGCCGAACTGCCAAACCTGCTTTTGATATAAAAATTTAAGCTTTTAAAATTGAATACAAAATTCAAACAATAAATAGCTTTTTTGGTGCTTTAGCATAACAGTTAAAGCCAGAGGCGTTGAAAAACAGTTGTGAAATGCTCTCATCTCTCTGCGGCATAGACAGTCACATGGTTAACGGAGCTCTCAATAGTTGTGAACAAACCACAGTGCACAGACAACAGCTTCACTATCCACCTTTTTCCTGGTTAGCGAATTTACCCATGATTCATAGCGGGTTTTAACCGGAATTCGGTTGTCCTTTTCCTGTTCGAAGCTTATTTACGACTTATATATGTTTGATTGCTTGTAGCTATCTTGTTTGCTGTAAAAGCCGGTGTTTCTCCATGGATGAAGCACAAATGGACAAAAAACAGAGGTGGATAAACATTAGGGATTAGGCATGTGCCGATATCAATTTTTCATGTTGCGATTAATTGATGAAGTTTTATCACGATATTCGATATTATCACGATATTGAAATAAGTTGCAAAAAAAGTGTTGACATAGCATAACAGCTTTAAGAACTATTTTTGTTAGAACAAAAATAACTGAATGTTTAAATACAATAATGCACCAAAAATATATACAGCTCTGGAAAAAAAAATTATGAGACCCCTCATTGAGAAATCAATGTTATGTGGTCTCTTGATATTTTTCAGAGCTGTAAAAGTACAATTTTCAAACAGATTAAATTGCAAAAGAATTAGGCTATAAAGAACAACAGGTAGGCTTACAAATTACAATAAGGTCTCATTATTTAATGCATTAACTAAGATTGAGCAAGCTACATTTGGTACAGAAAGTATAATGTTTTGTTAATGTTAGTTAAGAAATACTGATCATTGTTCGCTTTATCTTAGGTCCATTAAAAAAGTTATTTTGATTTTGATTTTAATGTTATTAAACAGTAACTAAGAAATGAACATATAATGATTAATTCTTTATAAGTATTTTTCATTGTCAGTTTGGATAATAATGAATTAACATGTTAACTAATGAAGTCGTATCTCAAAGTTATACTGAACAATAACAAATAATCAGAACAGTTCTAATTATTAGGGCATGTTGTAGTCCAGATTAAAACATAAAAATGTTTAAGTTTGAAAATAAATAGCCTATTAAGTCTTTAAGTATTAAGTATTTGGTGCTGTGATGAACAACATTGAGATTACAAAAACGAATGGATGTTTTAAAAACTACACGCGTTTTTTTGTTTGTTTGCTGGTTTCCGGGGTAACGGCTGCATTCTGCAGTTCATCAGCGCCCTCTGCTGTCACTGAGCGGCACTTCAGCAGCGCGTCTCCTTCACCGTTTCAGTCATGTGCAAACGCACGTTGGGCTTGTTTATATCTGAGCGCGTCCCTTTGACGCAGAATACAGCGGTGTTGAGCATTTATAGGGTTGATGGGCAAAGTATTCTTGAATGCATTATAAAAAAATTATAAATTGTTAATAAATTATTATTTACGATATTTAACAATAACAATATCGTGCATATTCATTATCGTGATAAATCGCATTATCGAAAATCGGCACATGTCTATTAGGGATGTACCGAGTAGAAGGCCACCGAAAACCGAGAATGCACTTATGGACAATTTTCCGCCGAACAATTTCGGTAAAGACTTTTATCACCGAAACAGTACGGCCAAAATGTTGTGATGACGCAAACAGAAACCACGAGTGTGCTTGTCTAAAGGAACATATCTGCGGTGTGGACGTATGTGGTTCATCTCATATATGATGAGGCAAATATTTGTTGTAACTTAAAAATAATGCTTTGTTTATGTTTGTCGATGGATTCACGTGCTGGTTCCTCAGTGATTCACTACAACAGCGATAATAAAAGAAGAACATGGGCAAAAGAGTCTCTCTTTGTAAACTTCAATGTTCAATGCTTGCGAGTGCTGCCGTATGTTCGAATATTTAGGTTCCTCATTTTGGTGCCATCAAACGTGCTTTCCCGCTTTGGCTGGCGCTGAGCCAGAGACAGACGCGCTCAGCGCTCGTCACATATCACAACTATTCAGTGTTTTCACCACATCATGTTTATTTTAGGTTTCAGACATTTAAATGCACATAAGTAGCAGCAAAAACATGCTGATATCTATGGAAGTGGCAATAACAATCCTTTCAGACAGTTATAATTTGACTGTGTTTTATTCAGATCAGACACCCATTATATAAGTTACTATATATGACATAGGTAACAATTTTGTGAATATTTTGAATAAAAAAACTAAAAAACTAAAGTTGATTCAAAATTGAGCTTTTGCTTATATAATGTGTGTGTCCGGTGTGCGACCCCCTTTTAAGCATTTCGGACAAAATCTTGAATTATGGCAACCATCAAAGGCACAAGTTGAACCTGAGCTCATGTTAACAACATTTAAACACAACTTATTCTAATCAATGAATTGTTGCCTTCACTGTCGATATCATGGTCCGCGCTAGTAGAGGTTAGCCACTGACCAGAGAGCACAATACCAGAAAGCGGAAGTAGTTCAGCACCCATTGATTGCTGGAGAAACAGGCGGATACAGATTAGGGATGTCACAAGTACCGGTATCAAGACTGTACCGAAATTAAAAAATGTGAGGATATCCGGCAGGGGTTGGCGATATCTCAATATTTAAAATATTAAGATATTTTTTAAACTCGATATGGATTTGGACATTTCGTATATTCCACCACTTTGCTTGTTTGCCTTCTCTGTACCTCGCTCGCGCGCCTCCCGCCTCCTTGCTTTTGTTCACCCTCCCCTCGCGTGTTGTCTCATTGAACACAGCGGCGTTCGCAACCAGGTGAGGATTAGTTATCATGTTGACAAGCGCATGCGTTGTTCAAAACTCAGTTTAGAGACCATGTTTTCCTTCTAACACAACTGCTTGCTAAAATTCATAAAGAAATATTAATGTTCATCATAGTTCAAATCGCAAGTTTCACCCAGTCAGGTGATTGACACTATTGGTGCGAGACGCGGTCACAATCATGTCATTTTATGATTTGTGTCTAACTAATCGCATGGTTATCGGTTAAAATGTCAAAATGATCACATATCGTGTCCTGAGACACAGTGCTCTTCTGTAAGTTGTGCTGTAGCCTAAGCCTATCATATAGCCTACCTTCTGACATTCATATTTAGTTCTGTAACTGGAAAAGAAGTGAATATCGGCTCATGTGTACATCCGCATGATGAGGCCAGGGTTCGTACGGGTGCTTGAAATCCTTGAAAGTGCTTGAATTTTGATGTTGTGTTTTCAAGGTTTGAAAAGTGCTTGAATTTTAGATAGTGCTTAAAAATGCTTGAAATTGTAACTATTTTACAACAAATACCTATCTGACTAAATAGTTTGTTTATTAAATGTAGAAATATAATATTTTGGAGAGCCTAAAATGAAACCTGCTGTGCTCGCGATCTGCCCGTCTATTTCCATGTGTGACTCCGCCCCCATGTTGTCGTTTCATTGAGCGTTGGCTGAAAGATGCTAAATTCAAATTTTGGATCAAACGGCCACAAACCCCACAAAGTGCCTCTTGTAAAGTCTGCTAAAACACTTGCAGCTTTTCACTATGGGCGAGTCTGCTCTTTCGAGTCGCATGAAAGGTAGGCTTACTCATTGACTTTCAAGTAAGCTAACTAAAGTTTACTGTAGCCTAACGTACACATTAGCGCCTATTTGTTTAACTTGCGCTATTAACTGCTAGCTAGGAATTCGCATAAGTGAGAGTACAATACATATGAAGAGTTTGGTTGCAAAACGCGATAAACGCCATTTTTGACATTTAGATTTTATTATTGGAAATCACTGTTTAGATGTACCTTAATATATGTGTTAATTGCTGTCATTAATCAGATTTAAAAATGTACATTTTAAGGCTCCTACAAAATGTATTTTTTCACAAAACGCGATATCCGCCAGCCCAGTTTCTTTGCAAAGTGCGATAAAGAACGTTCAGGATGCTGCGCGAGCTCAGGATGTCACGCGAGGAGAGAGTCACCGCCGGTGAAGTGCTCCGAGTTTGCTCAGTGATTTAACGATAATAGCAAAACAAAAAACATATTTTTAAAAAGAGGATTCGATAGGCTAACTAAAAAAGGTTTACCATTTAATTGTTTATACTGTAGGCGAGCTGGCAGTCACGTATAGGCTACGTCACTGATCAACAGCTGTCTGTCAGTCAGAGAATCAAAGCTTCAGAGTCAAGCTTAACGTTATGGATTTCGATGACGAATTGGAGCCGGTCAGGAAGGGAGAAGACCAAACGGCAAGGCATTCAGGGGAGCGAAAACATCCAAAGATTTATTTTGTTTGTATATTGATATTTTTGATATGCATCGATAATGTAATATCCGAAACGATACCTCTCCTCTTTACACCTTTTGCTCTCCCCTCCGGCCGACAGGTTAACCCTCTGAACACCAACGTGCCGACGCGTTCTGCTGGATTTTTCTTTATGACAGTGTGTTAGTGTGTGATTGGTCTGAATTTCGCACAGGATTGCACATAATTCTACAAATTCCCGCAGATTTCGCGCTCATATCTGAAGTGAGCACATACCGTTATAAGCCGACTTCTGACATACAAGTAAATAAAATAAAAAATAGCTAATTTTCCCAGCTTATTAATGGTCAAATACACACACAAAAATGTTACAATGTTCACCTGGGTGTGTATTAACGTAAATACTGTCGTAAACAGTTCAGAAGAATGAGTAACAGGAACAGTGTTTTGATTCCACGCTTGCGTCAGGTCTTAAGGGGGCAGCAGTTATTCAAACTACAAAAGACAAAAGATCACTTGCTGCTCTTTACTGATTAACTTATGTAACTTTAACAGATTAATATGTATTTAATTTTTACAATGAAAAGCCAATGTTATTTTAAAGTTGATAACTTGTTTATTTTTTTAATTCAGTTTCTCACCTGAATACAGTTAGACCTAGGCCTACCTGATTTATTTGTGCTATTATTTTTTCTTATTTGTTCTTATTTTATTACTGTTTTCTCTTCTTTTTACCATTTGAAGTCAAGCTTTCTTGTGCTCTATGTAAGCTACTGCAACACAATTACCCCATTGTAGAACATGCACTGTAAGCATATTTGTGAGATAATTGTAATGGTAATTGAGCAATATTTATGAAAAAAAAAGCTTAAGCCTTATCATATAAAGTGATCTCTTGTGAAGAAATATTTGATTGCCTAGACATACACACAAAAAAAGAAATTAATTAAAAATAGAAAAGGTCAATGAGCTGAATCCGATTGACTGTCTACCTCAAAGACGAATGTTTGCAGTTTTAAAATTTTCAATAAATGAAGTGAAAGTTAATTGAACCCGTTTTTACAGTTACCCCAAAGGCAGGTTAGATAGAAAGCACAGTCTACTTAGACAGTGATACATTTAAAATAAATAAAATGTGTGATTTGGTTAAATATCTGATCCTTCTGCTTTACGAAACACAATTTTGGCTGTTTATAGCATTATTATCTTTTTAATGTGATGATCACTAAATAATAATTTTGACAATGTATTGGTATGTAATTTACAGAGGTGTTAGGTGCTGGAAAAATCTTCAAAATGGACCTTGAAAGTGCTTGAATTTGACCTCAGTCACGCTTTAGTAAAGAGCGCAACATCTACTGTTTGAATTTTGATACAAATTTAACAGGAAGTGGTGTTATGACAAAATCAGTTTATTTATATCTCAGTCATGCCCCCATCTTTCTGCAGAATGCATACTGTTTACTCTAAGTGTAAAAAAGGAGTCTTTGATTCATCTTATGAAAGCATGAAATGAATGAAAAGAAGGCTATATGTATTATTTATTTTCTTTTTCAGTTAAAGCAGCACTAGGTAACTTTTCAACCTTCATAATATATTTTCAAGACTCGTGTGATGATACATCGACTTACAATAGGTTGAATGACACGTCTGCCATAGCCTGATGGGGTCTGTATCGTTTTAATCGTACTTTTAAACTTTGGGTTTCGGGTAGTAACCCGAGAACAAAAAGAACTACAAAATTCGACTGCTTTACGGCATATACGTCACTTCCACCAACACTAACACTTCCTTAAATTCGGACGTGCGAGCCCAACTTTGTTCGTCGGATAATATAGTCATGTCCTAAGCAGCACAGACAAATAAGAAAGAAAAGGTTGGGATTAAAGGCAGGACGAGGATCAACATTGGACCAGCGTTTGCTCGTCGGCGTGAGCTGAAGGAGGCGTGCCCGACCGATGTTGTCCTGCTTGTTATGGTGATTACCTACCGCTCAAACATTGAACTGAAGTATCATATAGATTCTGTAAAACGGGAACCAATAGACTACTATAATGACGCTGGCTTGTAAACGTGAGCGTCGCGATTATTTGGCGTTTGAAAAAAATAAAACCCATGAAATTATATTCATATGACATGCTGAAACATATGCCACTGACTGTACCTGGGATGAAGACATTTCACACGCGACGCCAGAAGAACACCTGCATGTGAACTCCTGCATTTATCAGGGGAACTGTTAGTGCTGCACCAACCCGCGGGGCCGCTTTTATGAAGTTATTTGGCCCGCCCCGCACCACTGTATATATTTTTACAACCCGCCGCGCACCCGCGACCATTAAATAGACATACGGGGTCCGCGGGTTATAAGACGACCCGCGCATCACTAGTTCAGGGCTATCAGGGTTGTCATGTCAACAAATACACGCGCGATGGCATCCCCTGTTGTAGGATGACAGAGCTTACGACAGTAGTTGAGGACATTATTTTTTCCCAACTGTAGGGGGACCCCGAGAGCAAAAGTTACCCAGTGCTGCTTTAAATTATTATTATTTATGTAAACAGGGAGACATTTTTTTTAAATGTTGCAAAAGCACTTTGTTCCTACATGAACTGCCTACCTCTGCACTTCAATAAAAAAAAAAAAGATTTTGTGGTATTTGGCATATTTGTTTTTGCTGTAGTTTTTAGGGGTTATTTTTCCTGTAAAGGTATCGAGATATATATCCTATATCGATATATATTTTTTGCTCCATATCACCCAGCCCTAATATCCGGTACCCGCAGCTGCGGTCAGTCGCTTCCATGTTAATCTAAGCGCAGGGATTCAGACTGTACAGCATAGTGTGCATCGATTATTACGTTAACCATATTTACAGTAGACTATCATTTTATTATGGAGAGTGATGGAGATGCAACATCGTTAACATTAAAGTTTTTCTGAATGGCAATCGCATGTTTGTTGTCTAAAAGGCGTGTGCGCGCGCTTCAGGTTAGAGTCCAGTAGTGCGAGCACGTCCCGCGCCACGCTACCAGTACTAATAAAAGTCCATATCGTACCGTTTGTAATAGCAGGGTATCGCAATACTTTTGTTTTTGCTTATGTGTTCTTATTTTATTACTGTTTTCTCTTCTTTTTACCATTTGAAGTCAAGCTTTCTTGTGCTGTATGTAAGCTACTGCAATTTAAAAAATGTGCCGCTTTGAGCGCTGTTGAGTGGAAACTTAAACTGTTATGGTTCTCTGTACCAATTTCGGTACCACAGCCAAATCTGTTGTACCAAATCTACCACACCTCTGATTTGCAGTTGTGCTCACGCGCTCATCGGATGCGCCTGTGATTGGCTACAATGATCAACACACAGGACCGTTTGAAACACACGGAAGTGTTTGAAAAGTGTTTTGTATGTGGGAGCAGGAGCGTTTGAAAGCACAAGCAGGGGTCAACCAGCGGACCGGTAGGCTGATAGATGCCTGCATGAGAAGCATAATTGATGTATATTTACAACATGTTTGTGAAGCGCTGATCGCTGTATCCAAACACAGACATATTTGATGAGCGTGTGAGCACAATGGCCAGTCAGAGGTGTTTACGATTCCACTCAACAGCACTCAAAACGTCACACGTTAAAATTTCAGTACCGATTTGGTATCGCGGTCAGTACTTTTGACAACACTACTAGAACTAACACTGAAGTTGTTAAAGGTACATTTTGCCCATTCTGAACTCTTGTTTGTGGCACATGTCATTGTTTACCTCAGTAGGATTCTTATTTAACTTATAACATTAATCTGTGCCTGCGTGAGCTTTTCAGACATTTTAAAAGAAAAGGCTGCATATAAAGGTTGTTGTGGCAATCACATGTGTCTTACTGTTGTGGTTTTACAGGAAACCAATCGGAAACCAGTCTGCTACTCGCACTGCAATTTTTCTTACAAGCGAGCGCTCATCAAACACTTGTTGAGGTGTTGGGTTCACATTGAGAAATCAGTCAATCGATTGAGTTGGAAATGAAAACATTTGTGAATAACTTCACACAGGCTGCCGGAACGTTCACCAGTTTCCATTTCTGCCGTGTTTGTTCAGAGGTGAATAGATGTGCTGTCGGCAGTGTGTTTGCATTGCACACAGATTATGAGAGTCACAAGTGCAGGTGAAGTGTGTGAGATCAGTCCACATCAGAGTGTCGGGGATTGTGTTCAGTGTTGTGCTACAGTATGTCTGTACTGAGCTCTTGCTTGTGTCCTATAGCTGTTCATAGGAGATCTGTTTTTCACAAGGTTTTTTTTTTGTAATTTGGGTTTTTCTAGGTTCCATTTTGTGGATTAATCCATTTTAGCAACCAAAAGAATGTCTAATCAAATTAATCTTTAACAGTTTATGAAAAGGAAAATATAGCCTAACTAATTAATGTTAGGGCTGGGTGCTATGATTATGTACTGTGAGATGGATGAAACGTGAGATTTTACCATTTCTGTTTATAATGCGGTGGATATATTTGTATGGCTGTTAGTAATCAAAAGTGATTTATGTTATTTGCACGTGAGAATTGGGAATGTTGTGACATACTGCATTAAAATCAGCATTAAATATTCACCCTATGCATTTTTAAATGCATGCAATTGATATTATCTGGAAACGATTCATCCATGCGTTTCATTTTTAATTATACTTAATTATAATTGTAATGATTGTAATTATTTAATTATAATAAATTATAATTATACCTATTTTCTTTTCTTTTTCTCAGTCTTCCAGTGAAACAATATGGTGAACTTCTCCAATCGTTGGGCAAATTCCATACGTGTTTTTATGCTCTTGAAGGGCCCTTCTGGTATTCACTAGGGCTGTGTATTGCCAAGAGTGTGGCGATACAATACGTATCAGTTGGGCAGTTGGGTGTTATACACCCTGTGGTTTAAACTGAACACAAAGCCACGAATTTTGGATGTAAATATATAAATATCGATACAGTGTTTTTGAGAATCGATACAGTATCGCCAAACATAATATCACGATATTCACGTGTAACGATTAGGGGTGTCCATGGTTAACCGATTGACCGATTAACCGTTAAAAATTGCGTAACCGAGTGAAACATTTTTCTCGGTTAAGTGGCGTCAATGACGTGCCTTGAATTTAGTTGTAATATATGTTTGCACCCCTAGAGACCGCCAGAGCGTTCCCAGACATTTGTAGTATCCACAAGAAGAAGTCATGACCAGCTTTCTAAGCAGGCAATGAAGCGGGCAAAGAAAGCGTGGGAGCACTTTAAAAATGAGAGTGACGGGGCAAAATGCAAGTATTTCAATGCAGTGCTTACCGCATTTTTCAGGCTATAAGTCGCTCCGGAGAATAAGTTGCATCATTCAAAATATGCGTCATGAAGAGGAAAATAACACACGTCGCTCTGGACTATAAGTCGCATTAGGGCAGAAGCAGAGCGGGAGCCGCGCGCGCTGTTCATAACGGAGCAGAAGAAAGAAAGTTTGAAGTGAGAAACTTGTGAATAACTAGAGAAAAGCAGACGTTACTTTAACTGTAATGAAGAAAAGAAAAAAGCTAATTGCGGACTAAAAGCAAGATGGCCAGAGCTGAAGGGACGAGTCCACAGATGCTTGAACTCTCTGCCGGGAGAGGCTAAGCCGCGCGAGTCAAACGCTGAGTCTGTGTGAATCATTCTCGGCTGCATATTTTACTACATGCTCTAATCGTGCAGGCGCCCTCGCGGCCACTCCCATTGCTCGTGAACTGGAGCTCATCTCATCCTAATTTAACGAAACTCAGCGTACGCCTCACAGACATGAAATAGATCTTAAGAAACTTGAAATGTCTTTTAACAATTTAAAACGAAAAGAAATAGGCTACTCTCTGATTATGTAATCCATGATGTGCATTTCTCTCTATTGGCGCGTTCACTATGGAGATGGTGGTCGTCAAATTAATAAGCTAAAAATAATAACCCTGACGCACACTATGGTTAACCGAGTATTAACCGCTAAGGGCCTCGGTTAACGGTTAATGAAAAACTTGAAAACGTGCAGCCCTAGTAACGATGTTTGCACATTACCGTGAAGTTCACGAGACCGTAGTAGGGCATCCTATTTGTAGTACCATATATCAACTACATCCATATTGTAGTTGATATATAAATGCCCTTGACTTCCTTCCAACAACAGTCAAAAAGGTATTACACTGCGAAAGTGCGGATTCGTAGGATCAAGCACCATTTAGGCACCGGTGCTAGGGCTGGGGCGGTTACCGTTTTACCTCAGTACTGCGCTCACGTGACTCCTACCACGGGTCTGAGATCGTCACCGGCATCACCGAAAAAGAAAAAAAAACGGGTTCCATTCTAGCCTTCATATTTTTGAATGCTCACTTTATAGTGAATTTTTTTTTATTTGTATAAAAATATATAACTTACTATAGGCTACTCTGTATTTGATCTCTTTACATAAATACTATTTTCTACTTAAAAACTGTAATTTTGTTTTTTTACTAACCCAAATATGTGCTCAACCGCACTAGGTTGCACAAGAGGGGACAACGTAGCTTGCTTTCACTTACTAGGAGTTGTACTTTTTTATTTTAATACATCTTTTTACATAAATAAAGACGGGAACACGTAATAAGGATATAAAAAAAAAAAAACTCTGGATAGATTTTTATCATTGTAGGATGGTTGTGTACAGGCACTGCCAAAACACATTTCCATACAAACAACTTGTAAAAGTGCATCTACCATTATATGACCCCGTTAATGTTTTTTTTTTGTCTTATGTTGAGTGATTTTTTTTTTTTTTTTTATATATATATATATTTCTTGCTCAATTTAAAATGACAGCCGATCAGAATGTAGTACATTTTTAAAATAGCAGCATGAATGAGATTTTAATTTTGTGAAAAGCAAAAAAAGCCAAGTGAACAATACATCTGCTGCTTGTAGTTGTGGCTAGTTAAAAAAGCCAGATTAATGCGAAGAGAGGATTTATGGTTTAAGATTTTAATGGCATCACAGAGCATGTTAGAGAGCGAGCGTGACAGGCAGCAGAGATGTGTATTGCTCAGGACAGGGAGTTCCTCTCTGTGGCACGTTCAGCAGTGGCGTGTGCGGCGTTAATGGCTGCAGGCTTGCATTAGTGATGGTGGGGGATGGGCTGGTTTACACACGCCGCTGGAGGAGATCTGATCTGACGCTCTGCTGCAGATCCGTGCTGTGAAAAGTGGTGAAATAACTATTGTAATACAGATGTTCATCTACATGCACAGTTCATTTTTTGGCAGTAAATGATAGCTAATGGCAGTTAACGTTGGCATAAGCAGAACATCCACTCCCATGCATCCAAATTAAAAAACAAAAGCTCTGCACTCACTTGTGTCTTAATAAATTATTGCATTTGTTTTTATTTCGCTACAAAGCGCATATGGATTATTCAGATGTTTCGAAAATCAGCCAGTGAATACTTTCATTCAGTGAAATCTTTAAAGCAGTGTGAGTCCAATGATTACCAGGTGGCGATTCTCATCACGGGTGTTTCTCATTGCAAGTGTTTCCAAACTCAATCACCAAATTACAATCAAATGTCATACAAACATCCAAGTCAACACCAAGCCCATTTTCATTTATAAGCTTTATTTCCATGGGTCAACCCAAAAACGTTTGAGCCCTGGGATTTCCATCTTTTTAATCAAAATACATGATTCTGGATCGCTCCACAAAGATTCCTAATTGTTATTTTTCTGACACTGGTTTATTAAACCCACTCAAATTTTAAATTTAAATTCTGTCATTTAAGTACTGACCCTTATGTCGTTCCAAACCCATAAGACTTTTGTTCCTCTTTGGGAAACAAATGAATGATTTTATTTTTATTTTTAGGGAGGATAAATTCACGTTTGCGGGAGATTTCTCGTTTGAGCTTCATCAAGAACCAATGAGGTTCATTCTCGTGTTACGCTGCACGTTTGAGCTTCATCAAGAACCAATGAGGTTCATTCTCATGTTACGCTGCACGTTTGAGCTTCATCAAGGACCAATGAGGTTCATTCTCATGTTACGCTGCACGTTTGAGCTTCATCAAGAACCAATGAGGTTCATTCTCATGTTACGCTGCACATTTGAGCTTCATCAAGAACCAATGAGGTTCATTCGCATGTTACGCTGCACATTTGAGCTTCATCAAGAACCGATGAGGTTCATCGCATGTTACGCTGCACGTTTGAGCTTCATCAAGAACCAATGAGGTTCATCGCATGTTACACTGCACATTTGAGCTTCATCAAGAACCAATGAGGTTCATTCTCATGTTACGCTGCACGTTTGAGCTTCATCAAGAACCAATGAGGTTCATTCTCATGTTACGCTGCACGTTTGAGCTTCATCAAGAACCAATGAGGTTCATTCTCATGTTACGCTGCACGTTTGAGCTTCATCAAGAACCAATGAGGTTCATTCTCATGTTACGCTGCACATTTGAGCTTCATCAAGAACCGATGAGGTTCATCGCATGTTACGCTGCACGTTTGAGCTTCATCAAGAACCAATGAGGTTCATCGCATGTTACACTGCACATTTGAGCTTCATCAAGAACCAATGAGGTTCATTCTCATGTTACGCTGCACGTTTGAGCTTCATCAAGAACCAATGAGGTTCATTCTCGTGTTACGCTGCACGTTTGAGCTTCATCAAGAACCAATGAGGTTCATTCTCATGTTACGCTGCACGTTTGAGCTTCATCAAGAACCAATGAGGTTCATTCTCGTGTTACGCTGCACGTTTGAGCTTCATCAAGAACCAATGAGGTTAATTCGCATGTTACGCAGCACGTTTGAGCTTCATCAAGAACCAATGAGGTTCATTCTCCTGTTACGCTGCACGTTTGAGCTTCATCAAGAACCAATGAGGTTCATTCTCATGTTACGCTGCACGTTTGAGCTTCATCAAGAACCAATGAGGTTCATTCTCATGTTACGCTGCATATTTGAGCTTCATCAAGAACCAATGAGGTTCATTCGCATGTTACGCTGCACATTTGAGCTTCATCAAGAACCAATGAGGTTCATTCGCATGTTACGCTGCACATTTGAGCTTCATCAAGAACCAATGAGGTTCATTCGCATGTTACGCTGCACATTTGAGCTTCGTCAAGAACCAATGAGGTTCATTCGCATGTTACGCTGCACATTTGAGCTTCATCAAGAACCAATGAGGTTCATTCTCATGTTACGCTGCACGTTTGAGATTCATCAAGAACCGATGAGGTTAATTTGCATGTTATGCAGCACATTTGAGCTTCATCAAGAACCAATGAGGTTCATTCTCATGTTACGCAGCACGTTTGAGCTTCATCAAGAACCAATGAGGTTCATTCTCATGTTACGCTGCACATTTGAGCTTCATCAAGAACCAATGAGGTTCATTCTCATGTTACGCAGCACATTTGAGCTTCATCAAGAACCAATGAGGTTCATTCGCATGTTACGCTGCACGTTTGAGCTTCATCAAGAACCAATGAGGTTCATTCTCATGTTACGCTGCACGTTTGAGCTTCATCAAGAACCAATGAGGTTAATTTGCATGTTACGCAGCACATTTGAGCTTCATCAAGAACCAATGAGGTTCATTCTCCTGTTACGCTGCACATTTGAGCTTCATCAAGAACCAATGAGGTTCATTCGCATGTTACGCTGCACGTTTGAGCTTCATCAAGAACCAATGAGGTTCATTCTCATGTTACGCTGCACGTTTGAGCTTCATCAAGAACCAATGAGGTTCATTCTCATGTTACGCTGCACGTTTGAGCTTCATCAAGAACCAATGAGGTTTATTCTCATGTTACGCTGCACGTTTGAGCTTCATCAAGAACCAATGAGGTTAATTTGCATGTTACGCAGCACATTTGAGCTTCATCAAGAACCAATGAGGTTCATTCTCCTGTTACGCTGCACATTTGAGCTTCATCAAGAACCAATGAGGTTCCTTCTTATGTTACGCTGCACGTTTGAGCTTCATCAAGAACCAATGAGGTTCATTCTCGTGTTACGCTGCACGTTTGAGCTTCATCAAGAACCAATGAGGTTCATTCTCATGTTACGCTGCACGTTCAAGCTTTATCAAGAACCAATGAGGTTCATTCGCATGTTATGCAGCACATTTGAGCTTCATCAAGAACCAATGAGGTTCACTCTTGTGTGTTACTGTGCGTTCACACCAGCAGCGAGAGCATCAAGGTGGCTGGAAGTCATTCATTTTCATGCACGTGCAGAGGGGGGAGCTTTGGGTGCTCAAGCCCCAGCCCTTTTTCAAAATAAATCAGTGCCCCTCTCAGACAAATATCAATAATAATATTTGTGGTCAATAAAACAAAATGATTTTGACTTATAATAACATGACAATGTGTACAATAGTAAAGAACGGATCAAAAGTTGGAATATTTCTGTATATATTTTCGTATCAGTCGGTCTGAGGCATTGCCATAGCGCGTTGCTATGGGTTGCGTGCATTTTACTGGCTGATTTTCTACAGTCTATTCGGAAACGGCTCTCGAGTCATATATGGTTCTTTCAGAGAGCATCTGTGGCTTTACAGGGAAAAAATAAACCTAACATTTTTTTTCATCAATAATCAAAGCTAATGTGTCGATGTAATCAAAAATCTATATTATATATTTTTAAATATTACATTTAAATATTACATATTACAATACAATTCATAAATGCCCGTTTGTCATGTATAATAACTTTACACACTAACCAATCGTGATCTGGCAAAACAAGTGAAAATGTTATAAATCATCTGGTCAAATTGTGGCGTGAAAGGACTTTATTATATTACCATTTTTGATAATTATGCAGCATTAAAGAAGTCTCTTATGCTCATTAAGCCTGCATTTATTTGATCAAAAACAGCAATATTGTAAATTATAATAATAAGGGTTTCCTATTTTAATATACTTTAAAATATAATGTATTCCTGTGATCAAAGCTGAATTTATCATCATTACTCCAGTCTTTAGTGTCACATGATCCTTCAGAAATCATTCTAAAATGGTGATTTCATGTTGGAAACTTTTTTATAACCTGCTGTGATACTCTTTTCAAGATTTCTTCATTACTAAAAAGTTACAAAGAACATCATGTAATATATCACAATATTAGGCTACTACATTTTTCTGTATTTTTGATTAAATAAATGCAGGCTTGATGAGCAGAAGAGACTTCTTGCAAAAACATAATATAGTATCCACACACACACACACACGTTTCTTTTCTTTCTTACATATTGCCCCTTTTTTTACATTTGAGCCCCTGCCCCTGAAGAACTCTGCACGTTTCTGTTCATTGTCAATGGGAGCTTGCGGTGAGCTCCCGCAAGAGCGGTGTGGTGCGCAGGGGGGGAAATTAACCTTTTTGTTAACAGCCACAGTGGCTGGTGGATGCCTTATTTTACCAGCCACTTATATTTTTTACCAGGCACTTTTTCAGGAATTCAAATTAATAAACGAAAGTACATTAGCATAGTATGGGGTGAATTTGGGTTGATTGGGACACTTTTTCCCCCAGTCAATTCAATGGCAAAAACTGTCAGAATCATTACACACAAATATAGAGCTCCAGCAAGAGCGGCGTGGAGTGTGGGGGAAAAGTAACTTTTTTTTGTTAACAGCCACAGTGGCTGGTGGAGCCCAATTTTACCAGCCACTTTTTCCGGATTTCCAATTAATAGTATGGGGTGATTTCAGGTCACCCCATGGGGGTTTGAGCCCCTGCCCTTTTTGAAAATTAATCAAAAGTGCCCCTCTCAACATTCATCATTACTATATTGTGGCCAATAAAACAGAATTTGAATTATAATTAATATAACAACGTGTACAAAACAGTAACAAATGGCGGAAAAGCCGTTTATCTTGTCTCTGTCAGTCTGAAATATCGTTGTGTCGTAACGCGTTGCTATGGGTAGCGTGTTTTGCTCGACTACGCGCAGCGTATGGTGGGAGTGGCGGCACTGGTTGTAACTTAAAAAAAATAATGCTTTATGTATGGTTCTGTCGATGGATACACGTGCTGGTTCCTCAGTGATAGGCTACACTACAACAGCGATAATAAAAGAAAACCATGGGCAAAACGGTCTATCTTTGTATACTGTGTTCAATGCATGCGAGTGCTGCCGTATGACCAGTCATTTTCGCCATCATCACCCGGTATATTCGCCAGAAGACGCAAATGAGAACTCTGCAGTGTGAGAAGCTGTCTCTGTGCGCACGTCTCACAGCGTGCAAATATTGAGTTCTTTTAAGTCTTGCGCTTGAACGGACAAACTCACACAAAAAGTATATCAACATGTCGATCTTGATGAGTATCCAAGCAGACATAGTCTGATGCCTTAAGTGAACTGTATACAGTCGAGAAAGACGAGCATATCCCTAGTATTAGGTCTTAAAGGGGCAGTAGCCTTTACTGCTGATCTTTAATTTAAACAGTTACATGTGCAGTTATTTTGCAGATTAATTTATTCAATTTCTGTACCTAAAAACTAATGTTAGACCTACCTGAAAAATCTGTAAAGCATTGTTTATTTTATTAGTATCTTTGCTCAATAGTATTTATTTGTGCTGCTGCTTGTATTTAAGTTTTTTGTTCTTTTTTTCTTTATTTTTATTTGACAGTAGTTCTTTCTTTCCCTGAGCATGGCAAATAACAATAATTAATTACATTTTTATAGCGCTTTTCTAGACACCCAAAGCACTTTACATATAGAAGGGGGGAATCTCCTCAGCCACCACCACCAAATACCAAACCGTACTAAAACCGTGAACCTAAAACCGTGATACAAACCGAGCCGTGAGCAATTACACTCCTAGTGTAACACATGTATGGGGGTGTCACAAAATTAGAACATTTTCAAAGGGTGCCATGACTGAAAAAAGGTTGGTAAACACTGATTTAGTGAATGGCTATGGCTCGACGGCAGGAAAAACAACCCAAACAATCACGATTTTTAAACCTTTTTCATCGTTAATGTTAATCAAAGCTATTATTCTAAATGTAAGCTGTCAAGAAGGAGGAAAGAGGGGCAGTGTCTCTTCAAAAAAACTGAGAGACAATACATAATATTACAAAAATAAAATAACGTCTGAAAAAAATGGTCTGCCATTGTCTGTGATGTTTGTTTACTGTAATATTTACCAGTAAAGAGTAGGTTATAGCTACTTAATTAATTGAATTCATAAAAATAAAAAAAAACTTATATTCAAATACATTAGTCTATATCACCAGATGCGTTGGTTTAGCAAGAAGTGCAAGCCACTTCAGAGACACAGATAGTTGCGTGTTCTGAGTTAACACAATCGAGCGTAAAAATACGAAACATATCACTGGAAAATACTAAAACGGGAAGAAAGCGGGAAAAGAGCTAAAATACCTGAGAAACTCGCAAAAAAAGGGAGGGTTGACAGCTATGAGTCAATGACAGCTAGCGGTGGTTGGAACCTTTTCTTAATGAATGCACCTGAAATTTATGCAATAAACATGTTTTTGACAAATATTTCAATTTGTTTGTGGTCTATATAGCCTGCAATTAGCCTATGCGCCTGAATTCAAATTCATACCTACGTAATCACCATAACCAAAAATGTACTTTTTTTTTTTTTTACATTAAAATGTGAAAAAAAAATGTTGACCTACCTACCGACCCTTTTTTATTTTTTTTATTTTTTTTACTGTTACTGCAAACCAAAATATTTTTAAGGATGGCCTAACTTAAATGAAATGCTCAGGAGTCAGGATCAGTCTAACGCAGGTTAAACTCACAGCAGATACAGTGATGGAGCGCAGCATTCTGAACAGAACCGCCGATCTTAAGCTGCTCATGTAAACAGTGAGATTTGCTTTCCTGTTATTATTTAAAAGAGGACATTTCAAGCTTTCTATACACATATTTCTCATGTCTGTGAGAAGTAGCCTATACGCTGTTTTTCGGATTGAGACGCGCTCCAGTTCATGTGCAATGAAGGTGATCGCTCCCGCACTTTTGTCACGATTATTGCCTTCTATAGTCTATTTGCCTCTTATTTATTAAATACAGGCAATTGGTTGAAACATTGATTAAAAATAATATACAATTTATACAAAACTATATTCACTGGATGAAGTAGTTAGCTACTGGAAAATCTACAGTTTTAAATGTAACTGAGCTACCGTCTTGCTACTGCCCAACACTGACTGTATGACTGCACTTGATATGAGACTTGGATGACTCGTGGTCTCTTGTTCCTCTACCGAACAAACTGTTTGCAAACTACCGACAGTAGTTTGCATTAGCCTACAGATTTGCGCAAAACTTTATATTTTCTAAATGTCGATAAACAATTCCGAAATTACGCCGTTCCATTAACCGATATTATGTTACACAAATTGATTTTTTTCCTCTTGTGATAAGTCATTACAAAAATTATGCCACGCATGTTGATAGGTTTGTGAATATTCCAGCCACCGCACTAGCCATTTTTTTTACACACAAAAAAAGAAAATATAGGCATGTTATTCAAGCATTTATTCAAATTAAAAGAGTGAAACATTTGAATTTGCATGTTTTATTTACTGAATTGAATTTAGAGATGCTTTTAAAATATATATTTTTTGCCTTTAAAGCTACACTGTGTGATATTTTCTCCCATCTAGTGGTGAAAAGGTATATGACCATCCAGTGAATAATTGTTTCTGCTCCTCTCAATTTCGATTTTGTTTCAACTCCTACGGTGGCCGATTTAGTCATGGCTTTCAGTTCGACCTCTTCGGTGAGTGTTGCGTCAACTCAAGTGATGAGGTAATTTTTGAAAACTATTATAATTTGCAGTTATTTAATTTACCAAATGATCTATGATCAAGTTAATCTATGTAAAATGAATAATAGAACTGAATAATAACCAGTTCATTGCTAACATCAGCTATCAGGTTCCCAGATGAATGCAAGCTCTTAGTAAAGTAACTTTTATCAGTGCTATCATTATTCTGTATATTGTACAACACCACTAGCGTAAGGCAAACAAATTATAATGCAATTAAAATATTAATCTCATGTTATCCGTCATAGAACACGGATTTATGTTATAAGGTAAACAATACTTTTTCATCATTGACGCGAGGAAAACTATCCTAGATGTCGTTCTAGTGTTATGCACAGCACACCATGATATAATTAGCCAAGCAACAATAAAACTTCCAATATAACGTTACACAAATAGGCTGAATTAATATTACCTGTTGAGAAGAAAACAGGCAATGTCGGCGTTCTTTTTAAAATCGTTGCTCCTCATGAGCTCTTTCCATCTTGGAAAGGCCACTCCAATATTTACTTTTGTCTTGTTGATTTGCCTGTCGCGTTGCCGTCTTAATTCTCTTTTCCGCTTCCTTGGCGACTCTGATACATATCCCGCAATGTTACTAGGTCCCCGACCGGGGTCGAATTCGGTAATCAATTCCGGGACGTGGTTGCTTTTACACAGAAGGCGACCCGGCAATGTTCCGGGAATATTGCGGGTCCGACGTGCAGTGTGAAAGAGGCTTAGAGTGATGATCCTCCATCATCATATAGCAGCCTCAAGCAATCCTCCTCTTCACATTCGACACGGTGCCATCGAGTGTAAAAACGCGAAAAGCGAAGCTTGAATTTACGGGTATGTCCCTCTTTGGCAAATGTACTTTCAAGATGGAGGAGCAACATGGCGACCGCCACCCGAACCCTCAAGACGTATGTATTTTCAATGGTATATTATAAAATTATGAGAATGCATTATTACTTGAAAGAAGTAAATATACATTAATGAGCACATATATTTTTGAAAGAACTAAGTGATTTTAGCTAAGAATAAACTAAAAAAGTTACACAGTGTAGCTTTAATAACCAAATAGTACATTGAAAAAATGAAGACAGTGTTTGGAGTGCACGTGAAATAATCCATTCCCTGCGTCCAAGGCTTTTGTTGATTGCGTGGTACACAAATAAAAGACGACAGTTTATAATTATGTCTTGCACTTGTATGACAAATTACAAATTAGATATTGTGTGTTGTTTAGGGCTGGGACAACGCGTCGATGTCATCGATGACGTCAACGCAAAAAAAGTCCCCAAAATATGCGCGTCGATTTGTCAGACCCAAAACAAAGATGGCGGCACCAGAGAGTAGTAGCAACCATAGATATACATAATAAAAAGTATATTATGTAATTAATATGTATATTATTTATTATGTATATCTATGGTAGCAACACGAGTGACTCCTCAGACTTTCAGAAGTGCAAGGCTTGCGGGTTGGCGCACGGCGTGCACAGAGCAACTAGCGCTCTTAACACAGGCGCACATGCACAAATTTCTGCACACAGGAAGACAGATGTTTGGGTAATATTTTATGTATTTTAATCACAAAAACAAACGTTTGCATCAAGTGAAAGCATCGGGCACATTGGCTACCTACATAATAAGCTGTTTTAAATGTAAAATGTTCATTGTCTAATCGCACTGATGTGACCGAGGGTATCCATCCTCTAAGTCAGCACAGTTTCATCTAGGGCTGGACGATATGGCCAAAATTTATATCACGATATATTTCTTAATTTTGGTCGATACGATATAATTTCGATATCGATATGAACTATATAAAAGCTTTAGAAAAACTACCAAGAACTGCCACAAAGGATGTCTGTACCTACAAACTTCTGAAAAATTAATTTGCCAAGTCTATGAAACCTCCTCCTATAAAACTATATAATATTTTAGAAATAAAAACGGTACAAATAAATTAATGTTCACCTTTTATTTGTATTTAGCCTTTATACGAACAAGAAATGGGAAATCACCGTCAAATAAACAAGACTCTCACTTCGCAGACGCAGTTTATTGAGCATTTTCTTTTCAGTTTTAAATTTCAGTGAAGAACGATTCATAGCGCTATATTCTCCTTTTATGCAAAACTATAGACCTTTATCTACTGATGCACAAAAAATAAATAAAAGAAGACTCAATTCAGTCCCCTATTAGTGCTTTGTTTGAGATGAGTGCACGCTGCTTTTTGCAAGGCTTTAAACACGAGCAAATGATATCGTGAAGCCATGTCTGACCGTCTTTCACAAGCTTTGAAAGGTAATTTAAACGAGAATGAACGCATTGGTGTTAATACATGACGTGTGCAAATGTGGAAAGTATTAAAACAAATGTGCCACTTGCCTCTTACATAAATAGTCTACATGGATTATTTTTAACGCTTGGCATCGTATTGTTAGACATTAGATTGATGCATCTATGTCGATGTATTGTTACACCCCTAGTCGGCACCTCTCCGGCACATTTTGCAGCACACTGAAACCTGAAGTTTAATATCAGCCCCATTCGCACGGGATTCGTATTATCTGGGGACCTCTGGTGATTTGTAATAATTGCAGAGAATGTCTGTGATCTTAATCCCGTGCGAATCCGCCATGTCTGTAATTTGTAAAGTAAAAATTCCCCCGCAAATTACCTACCATATTTCACCGAACACCGAGGTCCTGTGATAATGTCCCGTGCGAATCGACATCTCTGTGATTTGGCCAGGATTAGGCGGATTGTATATACTTTTTGCAAGCTTTTTTTCTTCCTGTGAGCATTTCTATCTTTATCTTTCACGAAGAATAAAGTCTGCATTCATAATGCGCACCGTTCAGTCATTCCCGTCCAGCCGCGCCCACACGGATTATACTTTCACTTTAGAATGAGTATCAATTTGGGAGTAATCTGATTGAATGGTGTGTTTAATATTAACATCAATACTGTTCTTAATGAAAAACATAACATAACAGTATAGTACAATCACAATCTTGTTTAAATAGGCGCTTTTACATTTAGTTTTGAAACTGAATCTTCCGCCGTATATCAGCTTCTCACTCGTGATAAATTAAATCTGATTCCTGCCGCCGGTCTGAGCTCAGTTCATGGCGTCTGTTCACTAACTGAACTAAATTATATTTATTTATAGGCTACTGTAAAATAATCAAAACGATATCGATGCCTGTTTATGATTTCATACATAACGAAGACTTGACATCATATCCGGGAGAAGTCAGTAAATTCGAGTAAAATCACAGGCTTTGCTTATCCCGTGCGAATGCGCCACGCAAAACTCAGATGTGGAGGAGTCATTTCTGAATCACAGAGGTCCCTAGATAATACTAATCCTGTGCGAATAGTGCTTTAGATAGACGAACCACTTCCACGCCACTAAAGAAAGTTAGTCTTTCTTCTCTTATCAACTATTTATTTCTCCTTACTTGTGGAAGCTCGTTCAGTCACATTTGTGTTGCGGTCGAGGAAACTTATAGCTAAAACGTGCCGCGTTGGATCTATCAGCCTACTACTGCTGCTGAGCACCGGCTGCGTGTCCGTGGTGTACGTCATCACGCAAGAAGCCAATCGTGTTCTGCTCTTTCTGATGGCATGCGCCCTGAACGTCAGTCATATCGAAATATCGGAAATGTGTTTAAAAATCATATCACCGTTATTGAAAAAAATTATATCGCGATATATATTGATATTGAATTATTGTCCAGCCCTAGTTTCATCCCAGGACTATTCCGTGTTTAAACGGAATATTAGCACCCGTAATGCACTCTACATATAACGGTTTTCACTGTCATGCCGCGGATGCGCGTAACGTTTCTGTTGCGTGTCAGCCACGGGGTGGCTGCGTGGCGTTTTCTCTGCCTCTACACACTAGAAGCGTGTCTGACGTGGCGCTGCTGCTATTGATGCGGAGGGAAGCCCTATACTTAATGTTAAACATAAATAGCCTACTATTTATGCGCCGTCGGTGTATGAATGAGAGGGTGAATGTGAGGCAAGATGTAAAGCATTTTGGATGGCCATAGGGTCTGTTAAAAGCGCTATATAAATGCAGTCCATTTACCATTTTACTGATACAGCAAAGACAACGTTGGCAGTAGACTATTATAGCAGTCGGCTATAATAAGATTGCATTATAATATATAATGTAATCTTATATATAAGATTACATTATAATGTAATCTTATAATTATAATATAGATTTTGAATTGTATCTGTTTTTAAAAATGAGCAAAAATTGCACAAAAAATGCAAATTACAAACAATATGACAAAAACAGTGCTTTATTGTTCAGCTACATTAGGTCTATTAAACAAGTAGCAACTTAAGAAAGAAATTAAATAATCAAACATAATACTGCTTACTTAGTCTTCACTCTATAATTTAACTATACACTGATTCTTAATAAATATATTTTAGTTTTTTAGTCAAGCATGTGGTGGTTTTCTATTTTTCATTGTTTGCTTAACATTAATCACACAGTATAGGCTATTAGGTCTGGCTTCAGACCTGCACTGATCTAATTACCTCAGCTGTATACGTTCACTTAAGACATATCCGACTGTGTTTACCTGAATACTCGCCAGACCATGCATTTTTACATATGTTTGACCATTCAAACCCCAATAATAATCCGCGGAAGAACTGAATGGCGATCACATATTTGTTGTCTGAAAGGTGTGCGCGCGCTTCAGTTCAGAGTCCGGTAGCGCGAGCACGTCCCGCGCCGCGCTTTTTCTTATGCGCGCATATTTCTGTTGCTTTCTTTGTCATGCTTTGCGCTTATATATTTAACTTTTCTACTTCCAATGTTTAGTGAACGGTGAAAGCAGTGCTCTGCACACACGTCCTGACACCTGCTGTCACACATCCACGCACATTAAGAAATACAGCTCATATTAGCGCTGTCCTCCTTAAAGTACCGGTACTAATAAAAGTCCATATCGTGCCATTTGTAATAGCAGGGTATCGCAATACTTTTCTAGTACCGGTATATCATGCAACACTAGCTCCTTATTTATCCTTAAAACGTGTTTTTTTTTTTTTTTTTAGGTTTGCATTGATAACGAGCCTCCACTAGCAGTCATGCTTGTGGTTGCCAGATGCAAAGAGACATTAAACCCCCTAAAGAGAGCTTTTCTCCTTAAAAGGACATACTTTGTTCCTGGTGTTTTACTTTATCTGTGCAATCTGGCAACCCCGCGCACGCGCTCCCTCTAAAAGCGGAAGGATAGCCGATGAGCTGATCTAGAGATCTCCAGAGCGAAATCATGCTTCAGTAAAAGTGTCATACAGCCTGTCTTTGTTTCTTCACAAGACACTTGAGCTATTTGTGGCTAAATCGGCCATGATAAAACCTTCAGCGATGAATTTCAACAAATGCACGTACGGATCTCCTCCTTACTGTTTGCAGAATAAACACACTTTTGCAGCCTAATTTAGAATTATTGGAAATAATACGAGTTTCGTCGTTTTATCTTTTAAAGTTCCTAATGTTTTTTTAGCAGTTTTCATAATGTGAAGCATACTATGCATAGCATAGCATAGCAATAATAAAGCATACTAAGTACAGAAAAGCAGATGGAGCCCTGAATAGGAACGAAACGCGATTAATTGCCATTTTCCTCCCATAAAGAAAATGCTTAATGTAGGCTACAGTGACATTAAAAGACCAAACTTAGTAAACATTAAACACTAATAAATAGGGCTGGGCGATATGGCCAAAACTTCATATCCCGATATAGCTCATTTGATATCCCGATAACGATATACATAACGATATAGCAATTTTTCTGTTAATTCAGTTTATGAATAGTCTATACAAAATTGCAATGTGGAAATGCAGTTTGAAATGATATACAAAACAAATAAAGGTAGTATGGACTACATTTTATTTTATTTAGAACCTTTTTTTTTCAAGCAAGACAGTTGGTAAAGTTAACACCTGGTAAAAAAAAAAAAAAAAAAAAAAAAAGTGATCTCTAAATTAGGCTAAATACTAAATACAGTGGACTAAACGCTACTACAATTAGCCATCTCATTCCAAAAAGTGAACATATCCCTCGCACTCAATTTTTCATAACTCGCCTGTTTGTACTTAATAAACCAATAAAAACATTTGACGCGCGGTCACAGCGTTTGGGTTTGTGCGCTCACAAGGTTTGCAAAAAGTAAACAGGCTAAAACACTCGAGGTTAGAGTCAGGGCAGACGACAGTATGAAGCGTGCATTTAGCTTAAAATGGGCTTACTTTTGGAAATATATTACATCTATATTTCAGTGGTAACACATAAATTGTTGATCGTCTTCCTTTATTATTGTTAGCACTACCTCGAACTAAAGCGGCGTCTCTTCGGAGCTGTCATTTTCTTAAATGAGCCGCGGCGATGTTTCAAATGAGCTTCTTACGCTGGACAAATGCCTTTATCTTCAACGCGATCACCTTGTACCCAAACCATTTCGAAACTAAGGAGCCATTGTCCTCAGATTACAAACAAGCTCCTCGGCGGCGCGTTTGCGGGACTCGTGTTTCGCGCTGTGGGGGATTTAAAAAAAAAGTGACGTGAGTGGAAGGGAGGCGGCAGCGATAGGACAGTGCGTGTGTGTGTGTGTGTGTGTGTGAGAGAGTGCGCGGCTCGCAGCTGTTATTTCAAATAGCGCAGCATATTTTAAACTAGTTAATCGGTTAACTGGTTTCAACCGGCTATGAGGCTCGGTGGTCGGTCAAGAAAATGTTTAGTTTTCGCCATCCCTACACCTACCATTAAAATATTTCAATATATGGCTATATGGTGTGCCACGCGTAAAAGCCCGTTGCAGCGTCTGTCTGAAGTTTGTTCAGACTCTGGCATAATTACTCTGAGAATTACCCTGGTCTGAACCGCATCTACTACCGTCTTCCTCCATGTTTGTTTATGTATTGCAGCATGCATGGGCCATGAGCATGCCGTGGCGTGAGGTGCATCTTGACGTAAAATTCTGCCGTAAAAGCCTTATCGTGGCATAAGCGATAGAGCCTTATATAAAACGATAGACATTTTCTATCGTCCAGACGATATATTTCGTCATATCGCCCAGGCCTACTAATAAAGCGTACTACACAAAAAAATTGGTTTGTGCAGAATTTGATCTTTTAATATCACTAGTAGGCTACATTAAGTGACGGTAAGCTTTTTCTTTATAACAGTTTTCTATGGGAGGAAAACACAACGTGTAATTAAATGCATTGTGTTCATATTCTGGGCTCAACTGTTTTGCTGTTACAGTAGCCTATGGTTTAAGATTTTCACAGAGTTCGTTCTTTTAATATCACTGTCAGTGCATTAAGCCACATTAAGCATTTTTCACGTTGAGCGTTTTAGAATGTCCCTGGCCACAGACATTTTTTTTATATCAGTGTTCTTTGCTTTAAGAAATTGTGGGGCAATCTGAATCTGTGGTTTGTCTCAAATTGCAAACGAATTGTGTTGCTTTAAAAATCTAATGTAAATACAGATTTCAAAGCGTTCACCAAAAGCATGCGTTTTGTATTGATTTACCATCTAATGAAGTTATTATAGTTGGTTTGGTGTGCCAACAACAGGCCTTTTGGGTGAAGTGTAGGTTGGTAATCAACATTACCCTTTTTGACAAAATAATCGTGATCAGTAATCGTGATTATGATTTTGGCCAAAATAATCATGATTATCATTTTTACCATTATCGTGCAGCCCTATTTTATACTGTTTTTTTTAACATTACTGACCCCAAACTTTTGAACGGTAGTGTATAAATTACATTTATTGCATCGTCAATTCATCTTTACTTTGGTGTTTTTATGAAGAGCCGGCACTTGCTTGTTCTCAAGGTCTGCTACACTGAAAGGCAAGACTGTATCTACTACTTGTATGCGAGCAGACGGATGTCACTGAGCAGCTGATGACAGTATCTTTTAGTACACTATTTGACCTGTGACTCTTTGGCTTGAACGTGTCTATGCTACACTGGTACAGAGATGAGATGTGCTTGCAGAATGCCTTGACTGTTCTCTATGAAGTTATATTTAAACACTAAAGTAGAAGTCGTTTTGGGCCACATTTGCTCTGTTTCTTGAACATTGGGTGAAGTGCATGAGAACTAGTGAGGTTGATTGATTGCTGAAGCTTTTTTTTTTTCTCCCTCCATAGATGGGTCTTGCAACTGCTAACGGACCATTCGGGCAGCAGTATGCACAGGGTTCGGTCCAGCAAATGTCCAGCACTGGATTAAACGCTCAGATCCAGAACAAGGCACCTCTCCCCAACAGCCTCCAGCCCACCCTGAAAGGTGCTTCTAGCGTGCCAAATCTGGTGAGTAACCCTCCACAGCTGGCTCCGGTTCAGTCCAGAACACTTCAGGGCTCAGAGCTCAGGTCTCTGCGTCACACATCTATTCAGCAGTTATTCTTTTGGAGAGTTAATTGAAATGCTTGTTTACATGCAGCAGAATATGACGACAAGCCAATAAACTGCTGAATAAAGTCTAAAATTGTTGTTGTGCTTCCACATTTATATCTAAAAAATGACCTAGTGCTTCATCGTAATGTAATTAGGTTAACAAAGTATCTTAATTTTAATTTGCTATATTTTCTGTATTCTATTACAGAAACATGTGGTCAGTAAATTTCTTAAATTAAATTGTTTAAAAGTGACAGTAAAGATATTTAAAATATTACAATAGATTTCTATTTCAAATAATTTGCTTATTTCTAATCATCAAAGAATTCTGGGGGAAAAATTATCATGGTTTCCACAAAAAATATGAACCAGCACAACTGTTTTTAGCACTGATAATAATAAAATAAATGATGCTTGAGCATCAAATCATCATATCAGAATGATTTCTGAGGGATCATGTGACACTGAAGACTGGAGTAATGCAAAAAATGCAAAAAAGTGATTTAAATTGTAATAATCTTTTACAGTCTTGTTCTGTTTGATCCTTGTGTGAGCTAAGAGGCATCATTTTAAAACACAAAAAAGTTACCAATCCCAAACTTCTGAACAGTAGTGTATATTTTATAAATTGTTTCCATTTAAAGCTACCTTTAAAAGGTATATATAATATCATTAAAAATATTCCAAGCAATTTACAAATAACAAATGTTAAAATAATTATTCTCTACTTTAAAGTAAACATTGTTTAGATTAAGGTAATATACATGTAACTAGCCTGACAAGCCAGACCCACATCAAGATGTTTGGTCTGGAAACTCACCAAAGACAGGGCTCAATCTGAGGGGCGGGATAAACGGTTGCCTTTCAAACTCCCTCTGCACGCGATAGGATAGCACTACACCAACCAGAGCAACGACGGTGAAGCAGAGCTGGTTGATAGATTAAACATTTGTTGTATCCGGTCAGCAAAACTCTGAATACATCTTCCCTTTTTAAGAATGACTTCAGTGCCGTTCTTTCTTTTCTCAGAGAAAAGCTTAACTCCAAGTCTTCCAGAGTCACGGCCAAAGCCGAATCGAAATACTGCCGTTCGAAATACTCTTCTGTGTTTACTAGTAGGCAGCACGCAAGCGCAACTTGGCCGTTATTATGTTAAGCCCCGCCCACCGACTCTCTACACAATGTGATTGGCCTGGCCAGAGTTTGGTTTTTACAGCTCAGACGTGTATTGAGAGTTGCTAGACAATACTCGCGGCAGATTAGATTTGCTGCCGCTAGGATGCGTCTAGATTTCTAGGCTTACGTGCAACACATCCAATAAAATCACAAATTCATGGCCTCTAGTGGCTTGCATTCAAAACAACTAAGAATATTTAAAAAAATTGTCTTTATATTATAACAAGAAAGGGAGCTTCTATCTAATCTAAACTCTTTCCTCCAGCTGCAGCAGCAGGTGTCCTCGGTGGGCATGGTCCCGGGGCAGGGGGTGTCTGCAGGCCCCACGGCCGACCCAGAGAAGCGCAAACTGATCCAGCAGCAGCTGGTCCTGCTGCTTCATGCCCACAAGTGCCAGCGGCGAGACCAGGCCAATGGCGAGGTGCGTGTCTGCGCCCTGCCCCACTGCCGCACCATGAAGAACGTCCTCAACCACATGACCCACTGCCAGGCGGGAAAATCCTGCCAAGGTGAGAGACAAAATGACACCAGTTATGTTAATATATAACTGGACTCCAGCAATTTACTCCAAGCTCTGCATTTTATAGAACTCTTGGTCTGTTGTGTCATTTGAGTCGATCTGAAAGGGCTTGTGTATTCATCCAACCAACCACATGTCTCTGTGTCCACAACCATATTTTGGTGATGACTGTACATTTCAATGTTGTTGAATTGTCTGGCTGACCACTTAGGCTTCATGTAAACATGGGAACTTGCTCGTGGCTCTTGTGGTCTCACTGTCTTAAGTATGATGGAGACTGGAACATCGAAGGCCCTTTCATTCCTTGACATGATTTTAGTTGGCCACAGCGTTTTCTCATGGTGTAAAAAATATCTAAATGTGTGCAAGCAAAGCTTGTTCATCAAGAATGCAATATGGCTCTCATTTATTAGTGGTGCTTGCTAAGACAAGCATGACTATTGTTAGAGGGACCTCAATCATATCTAGGGACCTTAATATGATTAAGCTAATTTTTGGCGTCAAATCTGGACCCATTTCCACAGCAGAATGAGATGGAAAAAGGTTTAAATAAAAGGTTTGGCAAAAACGACACTGTTCCCGTTTTGATCAATCTGTGCTGTCTACACTGGAAATTGTTGCCTTGCACAGAAGCTCCAGCAAATTGAACATGTATATTATATATATTTGTACTTAAAAATAATGTGCGCTAATGTACCAGTTTAATTACAATTTTGAATTTAGAACCAAGTTTTATATGAATGTACATCTGATTGTCTTCAGAAAAGTTTCAATAGCTTTTTCTTTTGATCTTGCATCTGTGATGCCTAATAAAATAGTGTTTATAAGAGAAGCTTTGTACATGGGTGATCGCTGTATTTCTGCTTAATCATAAGTGCTATTACATCATACAGTGATTTTTTTTTTTTTTTAATTAAATATAACATAATAATTTAATGGCTGTAATGTGAGGTTTATCATTTTATAAATCTTTTAGTTGTCAAAACGTATATGAAGTTCGACAGTCATTTTACAGTTTTAGGCTGTTATATTAGACATTGATATTGATGATCTATACTAATATCAGAATTTTCTGAAACTAGCCTATTTCAACTGCTCAAGCTAATACGTTTTTAAAGGAAATCCCCCATTTCACGCACCAGTCCCCTTTTTACGAGTCTGTAGTTTGCAGGTTTGCAGTGATCAACCCGCCAAGAGCACCCTAATAACCACATAGCAGCACCTTTCCAACATGCATTATTCATATTTTCTTTTAGTTTCTTCTACTCATTATTCATTTCTTTCCTTTTTAGATTAAGTATGTGATTGGTCACTGGTATAATTTCTTTGTAGCATAACAAAAGGTTGAATTTTTTCTGTCCGTTTCCTCAGTGGCTCACTGCGCCTCCTCTAGACAGATCATCTCGCACTGGAAGAACTGCACCCGGCACGACTGCCCCGTCTGTCTGCCCCTGAAGAATGCCAGCGACAAGAGAAACCAGCAGCGTACGTCACATTCTCATTTAAAATACTCTACCTGCACCGATACATTCCCTGCATCTCACCAGTTTTTTTTCTGAGGAGCATTTTGATCATATTTTCAGAGATATACGTTGCCACCAGCACTGTCATGTGGTTTAATTGGTATGGTTAATTGCTTGGGTACATTTTGCATGAAGAATATTTAGTATCTTATTATGGCCAATAAGGTTATTTGCCGTCTAAATGTGCTTATTAATGCCAAAAATAAAAAAATATATATCTATAGTAATTAAAAAGTACTTTCTGACCTAATATACAAAGTTAGCCATTCTGAAAGTGGTATAATGTATGAACACAGGTTCACCTTTTCATTACTGTACTGACTGATTGCTTCTCATGCTTTGAGAGACTGGGTACGTTTATATGAGTGCTGCCACCTGTAGGCCATTTTTGCAGCTCGGCTGCGTTTTGAATGTGAAAGCATGAGACCAGCAGCAGATTCCGGCAGGCAGCGGGACTGTAATCTGACACCGTGGGGGAGGGTCTCCACCCCTCGTTTTTCACAGGGGGCGGGGCGCAGAGAACTCCTGCTCTACGATTGGACAGCCGATCGCTGACTCGTTTAAATCCCCCTGTAGTAGCAACAGAAGCACGTTCTCTCAGTCTCTCTTGCAGTTCTGCTCTGTGCCGCTTCTCTGTTTGCAAAATGGCTATTTCACTTCAGTCGCTTGTGTTTCCAGTTCAAGTGGGTTTACTGCTAAATATTGAAAATCATTAATAGAAAATATATATATATTTTTAATTTATTAATTTTGTTTTATTTTAAACTTTTACTTATAATCACTGTCATTATTTCTGAAGACCATTATTAAAATAGTTTGTGGGTGTTCCAGTGATTTTATCAAGGTTGAGTGTTGTTAGGCCTAATCTGAAGCAGCAACTTTTTTTAAAATTAAAAAAGGATACGATTTTATTATAAACAAAAATAACATCTTAATAAACATCTTATTTAAATATTTCAATTCAACACATGTGTTTCTGTGGTATTTGCAGCGATGCTGAGCTCCCCTAACACTGGCATGCAGGCTCCACTGGGTCCTGTAGGCACGAGTCAACCGTCTGCACCCGCCATCAGCAGCGGCACACACATAGACCCCAGCTCTATGCAGAGGGCGTACGAAGCACTGGGGCTCCCGTACGGGAACCAGCCGGCTGCGCAGACGCAGGTCGCAGGACAGCAGCCAACGCAGACCCAGCAGCAGCAAATGCGCTCCATGACTGCATTAGGTATCAACTTCTGAGGAAATCTGAAATGTTACTTGCGCTTGAGTATTTGTGGAAAAGTGGTGAACGATTCAATGTACCATGGTCATTATTAACCTTGAATGTCATTCTTTAACTTCATCTTGCATCATTTTAAATACTTTGAGCTATTTACCAAACATGCACATAAGTGCAATAAGAATTTTATATTGTGTAATTACATGTTCTTAATGCAATTTATCATATTTTCAAACATGCACACAAGGGCAACATAATTTTTATTGCATAATTACATTTGCTAAATACAGTTTATCAAATATATTTAATGATGGGTCAAAAATAAAGTGGAAAGACCAAAACTGGCATATAAAGTGCATTTTGGTTGTTGCATCTGCTGTCGGTATGCTTTGAAACTTCATGCTGCTCATTATGTGGTGTATTCGTGTGTAACCCCTGTCTGGTTTCCCACAACATCTTCAGGCACTAACCAGATGAACATTGGCGGTAACGGTATGGCCGATCAGACGAACCTTCACACTGATTCCTCTCTCCCCTCATCCCTCAACAGCAAGTGAGTCTTTTCACCTTTCACCCCTCACCTTTAACATGTCACACACACTGCAGAGCCGAAAATGTTCATCTGTAGAGTACAGCAAGGAAGGAGAGCAAATGGTGTCAATATGGAATTATTTTTACAGCAATTCTGTAGCTATAAAGGTTTGTAACTAAGGTTGGGTACCGAACTCTGAACTTTTAAGGACACCACCTGAATTACGTCGGTATTACTGAGTGCAGATTCACATTAAATCAATCGGTGCCAAATGCCGGCACCCGAGAATGCACCTGGTGATATAGACTAGTGTCTGTGAATATTAAACAGACTATTTAAATATGAATCCTGCATGTCTCTGCATGAATGAATGGTGCAGAGGAGCGGTTTAATTTACCTCACACACACTTTGAATCACGTGTGATGGTCACATGTTTCCATCTCTGCCATATCACACGAGGACATGAATGCATGGACGTCATCTCCAGAGCTGCTCTGATACTCACTCATCATGATCATTTTACCATTTTATTTGAGAAAAACTAGTCATATCATAAAAACACTAACTCAAAGTTCTTCATGGCAACCCGTCAAAATATATGCTTGGTTTGACATAAATGTATTGTTGTCCAGTAGAATTTAGATGCGTCTCAATGTAACACTAATGCTAACACAGATGTAGTAGTAATAAATTGTCAAAACTTTAAGTAATAAATCACAATTTTCCACATTTTAATTTTAACAGTATAAAGCACAATTGTGCAGCACTTTGTTAGAAAAATAAATAAATTCAATTAATGATTTTATTCATTTGATTACCAATAAAATCTTTTCATAGAAATGAAATTTTAAATAAATAAATATATATATTAAAAGGTTTGTTTTTATGAATTTGATTAAGTAGCTTGTACCCAACTATTTACTGGTCAATGTTACAGTATACAAATATCACAGACATTGGCAGACAGCGACCAAGGCATCTCTGGTATAATGTCAATAACACTTCTATAAATTACTTAAAAGTTTCCGAAAAAAGTTACGTTGGGTACTGGCACTGAATTTCAGGTCCCCAAAAATGTGAATGGTACCCAATCCTAGTTGTAACGTCTGAATCGTCAAGGTAATCTGAGATGATAAAAGGGAAGAATGTTTTTTTAAAAGGTTTTATTTGTCTTTGTCAACATGATTTCATGTGTTAAAAAGTAAATACATAATTTCACTTTTTTCCGGCTACTGATGAGTTCCCACGGGACTTCAGCGCGAGATACAGCTAGCTCGTCTAACACACTGTTTTTAGATGAATTTAAACAATAGCTAAGTGGCTAAACACATCTCGTTGCCATGTAAGGGCCCTGTTCATGTTGGACAGGCATTTTAATTGCATTTTGTGTCTGTTAAGAGGCACAAAGACACCCTTTACGTCTATACCCCAAAGCTGCCGTTTTAGCTGAGTGGGGGCTCTGGGCATTAACTGTAATAACTCTGCGTTGCAAGCACCAATCTGGTTCGTTTTTTTTTTCTTCTATAGACTGTACTCACAAAGATATAACGATCAAGATAAACGTAAAAGTTCACCGGAGTTGTCCTTTAACATGGTTTAGAGACTTGGGATGTCATGGTGTGGAAATGTTATATTAAAGATTTTTCTAGTTGACTAGTAATGTTCATTTAAGCCAAAAGTAATGATTGTGAATGTATCTGGAAAAAATAGCAAGCAGTCATTTGAATTATTTATTAATAAACTAGTTTATTAATAACTAGACTTGAGTCAGTGTTGGCAGGAGAGATGTTGACGATGCGGACTCATCTAGTGGACGCGCCTTTCATACAGAGAAATGCACCTTTCATGCGGATTACATAATCAGAGAGTTCCTTACTTTTTCAGTTTCAAATTGGTTTGTTCAAAATTACACATTTCAAGCTTTCTATATACATCTAATGCCTTTTGAGACAATTATACACTGACATTTAGGGAAAACGAGATAACAGAAAGCATAATGTTTTTTGTTGTGAATTGTAAGTGTACACAAATAAAAGTAGACCCTTTACTGTTTGGAATAATGTTTTATCTGTAAAAAAGAGTATTTAAAGTTGGGGGGTTCTGAGACCAATGAATTGTTGGTCGACTAACGTTTAGTTTACTGCAGCAACTACTGCTGCAAACTTATTAATGACTCTAAAAAACGAGAATGATGCAGGGTTCACCCAGAAAAAAATTATAACATTTTGGGGAAGTGATGTTTTGGCATCTGAAAACTAATGTCGTAATCCTGCTCCCACAGTCAGATGATGTCAGATGGGTCGAACATGGGCGGCGCGGGGAACCTGCCCACAGCTGCACCGCTGTCAATGCCCGGCATGAAGAAGCCCTGGCATGAGCACGTCACTCAGGACTTGAGGAATCACCTAGTGCACAAGCTGTGAGTTTGGACAAATCATATTTCACAATCAGGGTTTGAAATGAACTTTTAAGTTGCCAGCCATTCAGAACTTCTAATAGCCAAACTAAAATATCAGATATAAACCAGATTATCAGTCTATATTTATTATTAAATCTGATTCAAAATCATTGTATTGCTTTCAGTTTTACGACAGTCATTCACTGTTTGCAGATGCCAGTCAAATAAAATGGAAATAAAATCACAATTCTCTGTGACTTCTCTTATAATTGACATAAGTTTACTTGCACGTAGCAATGAAGAGCCTAGAGTGCTTTTTGCCTAAAATTCTTGGACATGCGGCATTTATGAAAACGAGCCTCTATAAAAAGTGGGCTCTTAATTGTCTCCTAGGGCTGTGGCGGAGCGTTTACCGGTCGCACAGCAGACGGGAAGCGCCGCGCTGCGGACATCTGACAGGCAGGCTTATCGCACACCGGTCACGTCATTCTGTACTCGCGTTCTCAAGTTCAAGACGACAGTCCAATGAATCTAATCACAATACAGGCAGAAGTTCACTTCAAGAATGAACAAAGTGGTGTCAATGAGTTTTATTTAGTCAATTGACTAAACAGTGCAAATGGAAAGAGAAAGTACAATCTATATTATTTCTCTATATAAAACACATTTATTCAAGCCATAAAAACAAACCAGTTACTGAAAAAGACACAAATCTCCTAGGGCAAAGTCAGTACGCACATATATTTGTCCTAAATCATTGTATTTTAATGCAAAACTATATGAGTGACGCTGTGGTGCGGCATGATGAACAGCCAGAGTCATATTTGGGCGCTGCCGGTGTGCATCTGCGTACGGTCATAGAAAGCAATGTGTTCGTTTTTTTGTTTTGTTTTTCTCTCTCTCTTGGTGTACGACCCTTTTTACATGTTGTTTTGCTTTAGTTTAAGGCTCCTTTTAGGGGAAGGTCTCTGATAGCGATGGTATGCAAAGTAAACGTAATTTATGAATCAAAACCCGGCAGATTGGTTAGTGTGTTGATGTGTTACCCACCACAGTGGATTTTCACTCGCATTTGGCGGGTTGGCGTGTGTTAATTTCAAACCCTGTTCACAATCATGATTTGTCAAGGGCAATTCTCTTAACACTGTATACTTTTAACACCCCTACAGAGTTCAAGCCATATTCCCGACCCCTGACCCTGCAGCACTGAAGGACAGACGCATGGAGAACTTGGTCGCTTACGCACGTAAGGTGGAAGGGGACATGTACGAGTCTGCCAACAGCAGGGTAAAGTTGAACTCTCATGCTACATTTCAACCTTCCTTTAATATGGTGTTTTGTGACTGTAAGAAGGCACCAGGTGGCCCATGTCTTAATATATCTTAAAATCTTGTGTTCAGGATGAGTATTACCACTTTCTGGCTGAGAAGATCTATAAGATCCAGAAAGAGCTGGAGGAGAAGAGAAAGTCCAGGCTATCAAAGCCGCAAATGGGCACTCAGGGTCCTCAGCAGCCTGGCCTTCCCCAGCCCAACACTATGGGTCCTGCACAAGCCATCCGGCCACCAAGTTAGTGGCTTTGTTTTTTTAATGCTCTGATTATCTAGGGGTTGAATTTTCCCTGGCTGCACTTTTGATGTGTTCAGCTGCTTAAAATAATCCTTTTGTCCTTTAGATGGACCCGTCACTATGTCCAATGTGCCAAATCAGTTGATGGCCCGGATGCAGGTCCCTCAAGGTATAGTTTATCTTTTTGCATACATGCATACACTACTGTTCAAATTTTTTGGTCTGTAAAAAAAATCTGTACGATTTTTTTGTTTTTGAGAGAAGTCTCTTCTGCTCGCCAAGACACCATTTATTTAATTTAAAAAAAACACTAATCCAGTAATATTGTGAAATATATCACAATTTAAAATTACTCTTTTCTATGTAAATATATTTTAAAATGTAATTTATCAATTACTCCAATCTTCAGTGTCACATGATCCTTTAGAAATCATTCTAACATGATGATTGGATGCTCAAGAAACATTTGTTATCAATGTGAAAACATTTTTGCTCTTTAATTTGTTTAAACTTTTTCTCAAGATTCTTCGATTTAATTAAAAAAAAGTTCTAAAGAACAGCAACATTTAAAATCTTTTGTAACATAAATGTCTTTACCATCAATTTTGATCAATTTAATGTGTTCTTGGTGAATAAAAGTATTCATTTCTTTAAAGGGAACATATTATGCCACTTTTTTTACAAGATGTAAATAATAGTGTGTATGTAAAATTGTAGCTCAAAATACCCCACAGATCATGTTTTAGCCTGTTAAATTGGTACGTTTTGGGGTGAGCAAAAACACCGTTTTAGTGTATGTCCCTTTAAATGAAAATGAGCTGCTGCTCCCTGCCTGTTCTTTCAAAAAGAGGGCAGAGCTTCAATAGATTGTGCATCAACAACAGAACATGTCAGTTCATGTTCAGCTCGAACCGGACTCGGACAATAATGCCTACATAGCGCATGCCTACATAGAGAAGAATAGCACATGCCTACTAATGCCTACATAGAGAAGAAATGCTGCATAGTAAGAGAACAGCTAACGTATAGTTTCGTTTGATTCCACTTTTAACTTAAGAAAGTTAAGTTAACTTAAGTTCCAGTTTTAACTTAAGAAAGTTTTACTTATACATAGCAAATAACTCAAAAGCTCTGTGGGTGGAAACTTGTAGATTTAGGGGGTGGTAATATTATAATAGATCCCCTTCCTACGTCAGAAGGGGAGAGAAGTCTGAGTGGCTCATTTTTTCACATGCTTGCAGAAAAAGGCTTACCAAAAAAGGTTGTTGTTTTTCACGTTTTCTAGGTTGGTAGATGCACCAGTGACATGAATATAGCACTTAAACACAGAAAAGTCAGAATTTCTTGTTTCCTTTAAGGGAAAAAGAAAAAAAAAATTAAACTGTGGTGTATATTCTTCTATATCGTCTTACCGATTCCTTTTTGCTTTGTTTTGAACTTTGTATCAACATTGCTCTTATTTACAATCTTAGCACATGTTCCAGATTTTTCTGTGCTCGATTCATCTTTCTAATCTTCATTCAAAATGTAATAACTTGCTACATTTGTAAAAAAAAATTGGCCAAAACCAAAAGTGAGCATATTGGCGGTCAGTCTTGATGTAAGGTTACGGCAATAATAGCACATAATGAAATATAAGATGATTTTGACTCTGAAATGCATCATATTACACAAAAAAGTAAGGGTCGTACACCATTATGGGTTGTGAATGCTTTTTCATATTGACTTGGGAAGAAAAAAAGCAGTCAGACTGGTCATACTGGTAGTGCAGGAATTACTCAAAAGCTTCAATCTCCCATTTAATACCTTTTTAATGTTTTTTCATCATGCTCTGCAGGAATGGGCCAGTTCAACCCCGTGACCATGCAGAATGTGCAGATGTCCCAGTCACCAGTGGGAGCTCCTCGGGCAGCATCTCCTATGACCCACCCCCCTCAGATGGGCATGGGTAACGTTCCAGCGGTAAGCATTACTCTACAATGTGTTAAACTAGTGGGCGAATGACATAACAGAAAATAATTCCATTTGTATATTTATGTATATTTTCAATAAACGCAACAATAAATGTTGTTTATATATATCTCAACATAGTCTTGTACATTTTGTCTTTCCCGGTTTTCAAATTTTGCAAATATTGCAATATTTATATATTGCAAAATATTTTTGTTTGTTTATAGATTCATATTTTTCAGTTTATTAAAGAGTTAGTTCACCCAAAAATATATATTTTTTATGTTTATCTGCTTAACCCCAGTGCATCCAACATGTAGGTGTCTTTGTTTCTTCAGCAGAACACACATGAAGATTTTTAACTCCAACCGTTGCTGTGTGTAGGTCATATAATGGGGTGAATAGGTAACAAGTCTATGAGAGCAAAACAAACAAACAAAACAAACATGCTTAGACAACATGCACAAAACCCCTGCTGCTCCTGACGACACATTGATGTCTTAAAGCTACACTGTGTAACTTTTTTAGTTTATTCTTAGCTAAAATCCCTTAGTTCTTTCAAAAATATATGTGCTCATTAATGTATATTTACTTCTTTCAAGTAATAATGCATTCTCATAATTTTATAATATACCATTGAAAATACATACGTCTTGAGGGTTCGGGTGGCGGTCGCCATGTTGCTCCTCCATCTTGAAAGTACATTTGCCAAAGAGGGACATACCCGTAAATTCAAGCTTCGCTTTTCGCGTTTTTACACTCGATGGCACCGTGTCGAATGTGAAGAGGAGGATTGCTTGAGGCTGCTTTATGATGATGGAGGATCATCACTCTAAGCCTCTTTCACACTGCACGTCGGACCCGCAATATTCCCGGAACATTGCCGGGTCGCCTTCTGTGTGAAAGCAACCACGTCCCGGAATTGATTACCGAATTCGACCCCGGTCGGGCACCTAGTAACATTGCGGGATATGTATCAGAGTCGCCAAGGAAGCGGAAAAGAGAATTAAGACGGTAACGCGACAGGCAAATCAACAAGACAAAAGTAAATACTGGAGTGGCCTTTCCAAGATGGAAAGAGCTCATGAGGAGCAACGATTTTAAAAAAGAACGCCGACGTTGCCTGCTTTCTTCTCGACAGGTAATATTAATTCAGCCTATTTGTGTAACGTTATATTGGAAGTTTTATTGTTGCTTGGCTAATTATATCATGGTGTGCTGTGCATAACACTAGAACGACGTCTAGGATAGTTTTCCTCGCGTCAATGATGAAAAAGTATTGTTTACCTTATAACATAAATCCGTGTTCTATGACGGATAACATGAGATTAATATTTTAATTGCATTATAATTTGTTTGCCTTACGCTAGTGGTGTTGTACAATATACAGAATCAGGGCTCTACGCTAACTTTTTTCTTGAGGAGCACTTGTGCTCCTAATTAAAAAAATTTAGGAGCACAGTCAAAAATTTAGGAGCACATTCTAATCCATCAAACACATTCCAATTATAACTTTCCCATTACAGGACGATATTTGTCCTTTAATGTCCAGGGTCATTTTTACCATTATAAGAGCAATGTTTTCTAATCTTATTAAATGTATGCATCATCTGTCAATTTCTTAAATTCAACATAATTCTGACATTATATTATCATTAACTTCTGAGAGTACAGCACAAATACACACAAAAAGCAGAACTGGACTTCATACTATCAAACACCTATGCATTTAATGCATGAGTTAATGTTGTATGAATGTTTTACATATAAGTTTTTGAATTTAGAAATATGTACAAATTAAACTTTAAAAGTTTAATATTTTAAATAAAAAAAGTCCATGCAAAGTATAAATATGAAAATAAAAACCGCCAGTAGGTGGCGGCAAGTCATTCAGTCAATAGTTCAAAACACAAGATTCATTTGAATCGAATCGCTTGGAGATGCGAATCAGTTCTGGTGAGGCTTTGATTTTCACAAATAGACAGTGTTGTGGCTAAAACGTTGTTACTTAATATCAACTTGTCTATTAGATTTTTGTACGAGATCAGTATCACACATGCAATCATGCCAATACTCGGAGCTAAAGCAAGCTGTAACTTTTGGCGCTCTGGCGCTTCATAAACAGAACCGCATGCGTCTCGCGGGGGAACATTGCAGCCGATTCTACTTCTCTCTGTTTGTGGTGAGTCACGCAGATATTGTGCTAATCCGCAGCGGGAATAATTTATTTCGTGTGTAACGTTACAGTGATTCAGAATAAGACAAAAATCCGGTTTGGAAAAAATCTTCATGATATACTCGCTCATTATATACATTTAGTATTTTTTTTAAACAGCATGTGTGATAAAGATTAACTCAAGGGCTTTTTAAATGTATTATTAATACATTATTGTTTGATGGCATTGATGCCCCAAGCAGCCGCTAATTTCTGGGCTTGTTTATGATAATCCAAACGTGGTATTTCCAGTTAATTTTGATTTGGCTGATAAACAGCGCGAAGCGTCTGGTAAAGTGCGCATGGCTGCGTCGTCAGACTCGTCACACATGTTTCACTTCAATCGTTGTAAACAATCGTTGTTTGAAGTGTAGTCCGTCGCACACGTTTTTGCACTTCTTCTGCTGAGTGCTGACTGAAGGCATGAAAAGCAGTTGATTGCAGTAGGAAACATAGCCTAACAGTTTCTCAGTGTTGATTCAGTCAGTGTTGTAGTTTTTATTCCGATTGTACACATCTATTCATGAGAATCGATCGGGTCACTCGCACCGGTGCGCCTAAATATTTTTTCACAGTCGCACGCAGTAATTTTTAGGCGTAAATGCGCCCAAAATGGGCGTTATGTAGAGCCCTGAGAATAATTATAGCACTGATAAAAGTTACTTTACTAAGATTAGCTTGCATTCGTCTGGGAACCTGATAGCTGATGTTAGCAATGAACTGGTTATTATTCAGTTCTATTATTCATTTTACATAGATTAACTTGATCATAGATCATTTGGTAAATTAAATAACTGCAAATTATAATAGTTTTCAAAAATTACCTCATCACTTGAGTTGACGCAACACTCACCGAAGAGGTCGAACTGAAAGCCATGACTAAATCGGCCACCGTAGGAGTTGAAACGAAATCGAAATTGAGAGGAGCAGAAACAATTATTCACTGGATGGTCATATACCTTTTCACCACTAGATGGGAGAAAATATCACACAGTGTAGCTTTAAGATACGAACCGATCGGTTTCTGTGAGAAACCAAACGTTATTTTTTTTTTTACCTCATCCCAACGAGTCTTATCTAATACTCCCATCCGCCATTACCTCCGTCTGGTAAGGTCAAGCTTATGTAGATTCCTGGCACAGCAACAGTTGGAGCTAAACATCTTAATTTGTTTTCTGCTGAAGAAACAAAGACACCTACATGTTAGATGCACTGGGGGCAAGCAGATAAACATAACATTTTTATTTTTTGGTGAACTAACCCCTTTAATAGTCGAGTTAACTTAGATTTGCAGTTATATTGACTGCTCACTAAATAATCCTGTTTTTCAACAAAAAAACGAAGGGCATCAATATACTTCTGTGGCTCAATTTGAACTTCTCCATGTTTTTGCAGATGGGTATGTCTCCTTCCAGGATGCCGCAAACACCATCTATGATGGCAGGCCATGCTAACAACATGGTGAGCCAGCCACCCAACCAGAACCAGTTCATGAACCAGTCGCCATTCCCATCCTCAGCTGGGGGCATGAATGTGAATGTAAACCTGGCCCAGCAGTCGGGACAGTCTGTCCCACAGGTGAGGAGTCAGAAACTCTCCATTGCAGTTTCAGTGTTTTTGGTGTTACTTGGGCATTCAAATGAGACAGTTTGCCACCACAAAAACTTCCTGTCATGTGATTAGTGAAACAGTACCTGGACACTTTTTCAGCGATGTTCGTTACGGAAGTATTTCTTTCATTCATTTTTCAACTGATTCTTTTAAAGGTCTGTTATAATCCATGGACCAAACCAACCAGCTATTAACTGAATCGCAGCAATTGAAATGTTCATTTGAAGCAAAAAATAATATTTGAAAATTGGACAAAAAGACAAATCTACAAAATTGTAAGCTATAATCTTGAACTACAGTTCAATGAACAGTAAAGTTTATTGTTATATATATATATATATATATATATATATATATATATATATATATATATTAGGGGTGTAACGATACGCGTATTCGTATTGAACCGTTCGGTACGAGGCTTTCAGTTCGGTACGCAGTACGCATTATGTACCGAACGGTTCTTGGTCTAATTAATTCGATTTGGAAAATAAAAAAGTATGTAAAATATAATATTATGCGTTCAACAAGGAAGCCAATAACCAAAACGACGTAACAGGCAATGCCCCTGACTAAGAGAAAAAAAAATATATATATATATATATATATTTTTTAGACTGCTCAGTCAGGTGCTCGCTTACTCAGTACACACTGAATGCTCATTGCAAAATGGCTATTGCATTTAACAGACCAGAAATAGAAGATCCTCCAATAACCAACGGGTCTGGTGTGTTGGTGAACTTTGGATTCTCTGTAAGCTATGATGGTGTTGGCAAGAGTGATGGATTAAAAAACAACGGTATGTCGCATTTGCTACATGATGGTACAGCAGCGGGAATAATTCATGTCATGTCAATCAACTCATTTCCGCCGACAACAAGACGATAAAAAGAATAAACAGCCACAAACTATCCCCGCAGCATTTAGACCGACATTTCCAACTTATTCAAATGGCAAAAGACATTTATAGCCGCGGATATGAGACCTTACACCCGTTTCACACAAACTCCGTCTGCAGTGCGTAGCCTATGCAGTGCTTTTTTTTTCTGTACCCATGTTAACGGTTGCGGACTGAAAACACAACATATGTGAAAGGACAACAGGGCGTGCGGCTCCTGCACCGCATACGCAGTGCAAAACGCACCGCATACGGAGTTTTAAGAACGTGCTTAAAGTAATTGAGCCCCGTTACAATGTTCCTTCACGAGCCCATTTCAGCCAGTAATTCCTGCTTTGTACTAAAAAACAAAATCCCAAATAGAGAACCAATTGGCCAAAGCAACAGCGGTTGCTCTGACAACAGACGGCTGGACGTCAAGGGCTATACAAAGCTACCTGACTGTAACGGCACATTACATTACTGATGAATGGGAGCTGAACAGCCACGTTCTTCAGACACGCCCCTTGAGAGTCACACAAGTCAGGATTTGGCCAAAGGGATGACAGAAGCAGTAGTGTGTGAAAAAAGTGTGGAGAGAGCTATTGTAAAGAGCTAATGTCTATTTCTGTAACTACATAGAAGATGGGTAAAGTTTAGCTCCATCTTTGTTCAATGTAAAAAAAAAAATTTTAAAATTATACTTTGTTAGTTTAAAAAAACAAAAAAGGTAATTTATCTGCCAATTTTTGCTGTATCTAAAACGTACCGAACCGTGACACCAGTGTATCGTATCGAACCGAACCGTGAATTTTGTGAACGTTACACCCCTAATATATAAATATATATTTGCTCTTATATTTTGAGAGCAGGGAGACTGACTTGATTCCTAGTGCTGCATTGGAGTACAATTATTCTGTAAAGAACATTCCACCATTCTGATGGGTGGAATTATTATTATTTTTTTGTTCAGCATCATGGGTAATGTAGTTTTCCATCATGAAATTTCACTGTCAAATAAAATTCTTGCCATAATGCCAGCTTGACGGTTTTAACAAAAGCATATACGGTACCACTAATTAACAGCTCTGTAACTCTCAGTAAGTCTGTCTTTAAGTTACAGTTAAAAATCATTTTCCTTATGGGGAAAATAAATGGAATTTACTTCCGGAACGGCTGTTGCTGTCTATTGTAAATGGGGGCCAGTGTAGTTGGATTTGCTTTATCTCAGTCGCTATGCCCTCCATCTCTCCTCTGCAGCAGCAACAGAACGCTAACCTGACCCTGAATGCTGTGGGCTCTCTTGGCCCCCCATCCGGCCTGTGCTCCACCCCTCCTCCGCCCTCCACCCCATCAGCAGCTGCTAGCCTACAGCCACTCCAGACCCAGCCTTCCACGCCGGCCTCCGCTGGAGGCCACGTTACACCCACCCACATCCCCAGCGGCTTGCCCCGCCCTCCCTCAGTTCTGGGCTCCTCCCCTGCCCCCTCCCAGCCGCTCACACCCCTGCAGTCCCAGCCTGAGCCCCCCCTGCAGCAGCAGCCCACCTCTGTGCAAGCACAACAGCCCAGCACTCCGGTGAGGATCGCCATGAAAACACAGCCTCGTTTGCAGTTGTATGCGATGACACCCTTAACTCATTTCATTCCTCATTTGTCTATCCATTAGCTCTCTCAAATGGCTGCTAGTGTTGACAATAGAGTTCCCACGCCTGCGTCTGTGGCTGAGACACACTCCCAGCAAGCTTTGCCTGACTACCCTGCTGTTGAGCCCAAAATTGAGCATCAAGAAGATGAGCAGGACTTTGGCTCTGGGAAAAAGCGACCTGATATCAAGATGGAGGTGTGATGTTACTAAAGTGAAACTTAAGTTGCCTCAAAAATGGTTTGGCAATTCTTGACTTCATTTAACTGTTTCTTGTGAGTATTACATTACCATTCAAAAAGTTGGGTTCAGTATTAATATTTTACGGGATCATTTTGTTTGGCAAGGATGCATTTAATTGACCAAAGGTGACAGTAAAGATATTTATAATGTTACAAAAGATTACTTCTGAACTGAAAGAATGTATCATGTTTTTCACAAAAATATAAAGCATCATAACTGTTTTCACCATTGATGATAATTAGAAATGTATAATATTATAAATAATAGTTCTTATAAAGATAAGGAATGTACAAATTGCAAGGACAGTAAACTTCGTTTTAAAAAACTTCATCGGCAATGGGCTAATTGTCCATAGACTTTTCGGCGCTATTTAATGTGGTTTTGAAGTTAAAACAATCGATAGTGCACATGAGCTGATCATCTCTCAGGTTTTACAGCACAAAATAAATGAATGAACTTATAGAAGTTATGTTGAACGATACATTACAACTTACTGAAATCTGTGTCCTCTCAAGTAATCGCTCTATCAGTGATTCAACTGTGGAAAGACGTAAATAAAACATTTTACCTCAAGAAGAAGAAACAATTGTCATTAGAAATGTAAGTAGCCTACAAAACAATTCATTTTAACCTTTAATATTATAATGATGCACTAACTGAGGTTTCCTGTATAGTTTTCAGCATTAGTTTTTTTCTTTGAGGAAATTTGCCATTACAGGCCTCAAAATTAATATAATATCAAATTGATTCACAGTACCAATATAGTCCGTATTGTCTCCTTTTTCACAACTTGTGACTTTGCAGGTCCGATTACTGTATTTTGATCACATAAATGCAGCCTTGATAAGCATAAGAGACAACGTTTAAATATTGAAAAATATTACTGACCCAAAATCTTTGAATGGTAAATTAAAGGGATAGTTCACTCAAAAATGAAAATGGCAATGTTTATCTGCTTACCCCCAGTGCAGTCAAAATATAGCTGTCTTTGTTTCTTCAGTAGAATACAAATTATTTTTTTAATTCCAACCATTGCAGTCTTCCAGTCATAATGCATGTGAATAGGTGAGTAAAAAAAAACATGCTTAGACAACATGCACAAAAACACTGCTGCTCCTGACGACACATTGATGTCTTAAATGAAACGATTGGTTTCTGTGAGAAACCGAACAGTATTTGTTATTTTTGTACCTAATACCTAAAGTGTGTGTATATACTGTCTATGATCGCGTTGTTACCCATTCACATGTAGTTAAAAATCAAATCTTCATTTGTGTTCTACTGAAGAAACAAAGACACCTACATCTTGGATGCACTGGGGGTAAGCAGATAAACATCCCATTCTAATTTTGGGGTGAACTATCTTTTAAGTCTTGGCAATATAGATTTTGATTTAATCCTTTTCTAGATTTTCATTATCTCTCAATTTTATATTGACTTGCTAACACTAAAGCAATTTTTGTTAGTGAAGTTCAATTTAGAGACACTATTAAAAAATGCTCTTCAGTTCTCTAGATCCCAGTCTTTCCTTGTTCAATGAGACTTAAATAAACCAACTAAATGTAATTGGTCATGTCCATTAGGATGAAGATGTCAAACCTCCACAAGTGAAGGAGCAGCCAGAGACTGTAGAACCTAAACAGGAACCGATGGAGACTGAAGAGAAGAAACCAGAGACAAAGGCCGAACCAAAAGAGGAGGACGTGTCCAGCACCAACAGTACTGCACCATCCAGTCAATCCGCCCAGTCACGCAAGAAAAGTAAAAACTTTTTCCTTTGGAAAACATGGTAACTAAATTCAGAAATATCTTTAATTTGATTTGATTATTATGATTTGTTACAGTTTTCAAACCAGAAGAGCTCAGACAGGCATTGATGCCTACCTTAGAAGCGCTGTATCGTCAAGATCCGGAGTCCTTGCCCTTCCGCCAGCCAGTGGACCCAAATCTACTGGGCATCCCGGTACATCCCATACACTTATTTATTTGGGCTGATGTAATTAGATTAGGGCTAATGGTAATAGGGCTGATGTAAAAAGGGTTAGATAATCACCATGTATTTGATCTTGTTTTTTCAGGACTATTTTGACATTGTAAAGAACCCAATTGACCTTTCCACCATCAAGAGGAAGCTGGACACTGGGCAGTACCAGGAACCCTGGCAGTATGTTGACGACATCTGGCTGATGTTCAACAACGCCTGGCTCTACAACCGCAAAACATCTCGAGTGTACAAGTACTGCTCGAAGCTGGCTGAGGTGTTCGAGCAAGAGATTGACCCTGTAATGCAGGGTCTGGGTTACTGCTGTGGGCGCAAGGTGAGAACTTAAGCTTCTCCATTCAAGAAAAAGTGGTTTGCTTTGTGGGCTGCAACAACTAATCAATAAAATCAATTATAATTGATAAAATAAGCGACATCGAATTGGTCTGCGCGCTGTGGGATGAAACCATCCAACTGTCACGTCACATTACAGTAGTAAATAACGCATTCATGTGGACAAAGCGCATATAAAAATAGCAGTGGACATTAGGGATGTGATGGTGAGCATTTTTTCCACCAGTTAATCAACGTGACTATACCTGTATAACCGGCAGGGCTTTTAAAATCGCTAATTCTAAACCGAAAGTAAAATATACGCACAGCCGCTCTGGCATTCATAACGGTGCCGAGAAGTGCAAGTGTTTTCAATGAAAATCTTCATATGCATGAACTGAAAACGCAGCAGGGACACACCATGAATTAAACTACGATGGGGCAGTGCCACGGTGGGCAAAAATATTACCGGTGTTGTGGCTGCACACCAGTAACGCCCATCAACACAGACTAGTGCAGCAAGCCTAGTGGACACATAGTATACTTCACTTTTTAGGCATATGTGAGGGTCAGTTGCGTACGAGTCAAAACAAGTATACTTTGCAAGGCGTTCACGGTGCGAATACACTTGTGCGCTTAAATATTAAAAGTATACTTTCGACTTAAATGTTAGAAAGTCCTGAGAGCATTTCCATTTTTGTACATTTTGACGTTAAACTAAACGTATTTCAATGAACGAGCGGTGGGTGCATGCGCTTCAAACCGACATGAAACCGATAAATGGTGTAGGTTCAAAATTCTACATGCAATACAAGCAATCATATTTTTAAGAGCAGTAACAATAAAATGACTATTGTTTGTCTGTGTTCCTCATACATTTTACAAGTTAATCTTTTGTTTATTATAATTTTTAATTTAGTCATTTTAACTTCTGCTTTATTATGGTAAGCAATCTATCCTTTTTGGGATTTAATGTAATGTTTGTATTTTAACCCTTTTAACCTTTTTTGTTTATATGCAGCATAGATACAGTCACTATATTTGTGTTCATGGTCTTTATATTGCACATTGTTTGGAGGATAACACTAGGCAGGATTTGGAATAACATTAAAGTCATAGATTAATTTAATTAAATATACTTTATACTTTTAATAATTTTTAGATAATAAATAAACAGATAATCGAATATCAAAATAACATTAGTTGCTGCCTTATTTTGCTTATAGGAACAGTACAAACAAACTCACATTTTGAGTGTATTTCAATGTTATTATTAACTAAAGCTGTTTTAAATTTCTTAACATTAGTTAATTCATTAGATAACATGAATTTACAATGCAAACTACTTCTTAATCTTAATGTTAATTTCAACATTTTCTAATACATTAATAAAATCAGAAGTTATATCGTGGACAATAGCTAGCATGAACTGTCAATGAACAGTTGTAGTAACATTGCAGTTAAGGTCAGCGGATCAGACAGAACTGGGTGGCAAAGAAAAGACACGTTAACTGCTAAAGAATTATGAATTAAGGTGAAAAAGTAAGTGTGAAACCATCAGGAACCCTTTAGTCTTCAGCGCCACCATTTTCTAGAACTGCAACCTACCTGGAGTGCAAGGTGTCAGGATCTCAGAGGCTTGAGTTAGGTAAAGACTCCTAAACAATGACCCCCACTTAATAAGAATCACAAGCTGAAGTGTTGTAAATACATGATAACTGCTATTTTTATAGGCTTTATAGGCAGATAGGTTGAGAGTGACTTTTGAAGGACAAGCACCACATCCTACTATTTGAAGAATTCATCTTCCAGAATCTGGCAGTAAGTTTTAGGAGTTAATTTTAGTCCATCTCCTATCCTTAAGTCCTTTTTGTAGAGATGGACTGAACATGAACTCCCAAAACTAGAGACCTAAATGGTTCCTGATGGTTTCAAACTGTAAATGGTAAATGGATTGCATTTATATAGCGCTTTTAACAGACCCTATGGCCATCCAAAGCGCTTTACATTTTTGCCTCACATTCACCCATTCATACACCGACTGCGATGTCAGCCATGTAAGGCGCCATCCAGCTCGTCGGGAGCAGCTGGGGATAGGTGTCTTGCTCATGGACACTTCGACACTTGGTCAGGTGGAACCGGGGATTGAACCACCAACCTTTCTTTTTTTAGACAACTTACATGAACCACTGAGCCACTGCCGCCCCCTAACAACAACTTAACTGTCATTAGATGTGGCCTTCAAACGTAATTCATAATTCTTTTGCAGTTAACGCATGTTTTCTTCGCCGCCGGTTTTTGTCTGACCCAATGAGCATTTCACTATCCAATGGTAACGCCTTAACTGCAATGTCTAGTTTTGCATTGGTATTGTATCCTTCTCATGGGCATTTAATAATTTTTTACTTTTCAGTCTTAAGTTAAGTCTCTTTTTTTGTCCAAATTTTTTCTGTAAAAGAAAACGTCTAATAATTCTGCACACCTGAATATATTTAAAATTAACATATTTTTTATTTCCAGCCTTCATGAACTATTATACATAGCTTGTAAATGATTAAATACAAAATGAATTGTAGTTATTAAGATTGTGGTTTGGAATTGGTTAAATGTGATTAAAAATATATATATATATATATATATAATATATTAGAGCTGCAACTAACGATTATTTTTTCTGTCGACTAATCTAACGATTATTTTTATTACAATAAATAATTAATCTAATGTTCTTTTATGTAATTAGCTCATGAATCCTTTGGATAACTTTAATATATATATATATATATATATATATTACTTATACTATAAGTACAACTTCTAATATAATATTTCAACCTTTATTAATTTTCAACCAATGTGGTTGAAGTTTTTACAGTATAAAATAATAAAGAGCTAAAGAAAATTATTTTACTATGGTAAATGAGTTTATAATAGCGTTTATAATTAAACCACAGTAGCCATAAATTTACAGTTGTCTGAGATGTCATGAAATGTTCTTTAGCATCACAAACCATAAAATGTAGTCAGGGTTCTGCTATGGTTTAGCATGGTTTCCAGAGATCTGGAGCTGATTCGGGGTAGCTCGGTGGTTTATGACTGTTTTCTCGCGGCGCGCTGTCTTTTAAGGGGCCGTTCACATATCACGTCTTTTGCGCGCTCAAGTTCATTATTTCCAATGTAGCCGCGTGATAAGCGCACTCATAATGGAAGCGACGCGCACGTTTTTTCCAGACGCGTCCGCACCGCATCGAGTTAAAAACATCTCAACTTTTCAGAATGCCGCAAGTGCAAGAATATCAGACCTGAACCAGGACGTTGGTCACCAGATCACACGGAAACCAGTTAATCTGTTTTTGTGATAGAATGCAACTTTCTCCATTCCCTGTATGCCATTACGCGAGATGTAAACAAACAGTGTGACGCGTCGACGCATTTTTGTAGTCGACGTAATCGATGACGTCGACGGGTCGTTGCAGCACTAATATATATATATATATATATATATATATATATATATATATATATATATATATATATATATATATATATATATATATATATATGTGTGTGTGTGTGTGTGTGTGTGTGTGTGTGTGTGTGTGTGTGTGTGTGTGTGTGTGTGTGTAAAAAATGCTAAAATAACAGTGGTTGAACTTCAAAGAATTTATTTTTCTGTCTCCACAGTACGAGTTTTCACCTCAGACGCTTTGCTGCTATGGCAAACAGCTCTGCACCATCTCCAGAGATGGCACATATTATAGCTACCAAAACAGGTAACCAATGAGGTGGAGTTGAACGAGTTTCCAAAGAGATCAAGCTTGTGATGTTTAGTGCTCAGTTGACTCCATTTTGTTTGCACATTATAAACAGTTATAAAAGCAAGTTCAAAGGTTAAAAATCTTGCTCAATTGTGCAGTGGTAATACTTTGATCAGTCATTGATGATTTTGAATCTGTCAGTTTAACAGGTCTAGATCTTTGCTTAACAGCCCATTAGTAATTGTGTAAATCCTGAAAACTTTGTCAAGTGGCATAATATTAATAAATAGAATGCCTGAAAATGCTCTAGTGTATCACTTTTCCATTGTTTCTCATCTCCACCGTGTTGTATTTTTGCACTGTTTGTTTGTTTTGTGCTTATAATTTGTCCTTAAGACCTGTGGTCATTCAGAAAAGACATATAGCTTCTCTCTAGTGCATGAAAAGACATCCCATCCTGTTTCTATCCATCATGTTTTGATTTAACATTCATTTGTGAGTTGAATGCTAACCTGTGATCTGCCTCGGCATGTCTGCTGTGTGTCGTATCTCTGCCCGACCCCACGTTCTGCGCTCTTGTGCTGTGCTGCTCTCCGTGTGCCGGTTTGCCTGTGCTGTTGTGTGCTGGCTCCAGTTCACCCAAATATGGCCTTGTTGCCGACAGGTATCACTTCTGCGAGAAGTGCTTCAACGAGATCCAGGGCGACAGTGTCACCCTGGGAGACGACCCAGCGCAGCCGCAGACGTATGTATCTTCTGTCGCCCAGAAAGCTTTGAGGTTTTGCTTCTATTAAATCGCACAATTACTCCTAAAGAATGAGTTGCACGTGTTTAAAGATGCGATATAGATTGTATCCTGTTCGTCTCTCTGCAGTATGATATCAAAGGAGCAGTTTGAGAAGAAGAAAAATGACATGTTGGACCCTGAGCCGTAAGTGTCATCGTTTTAATGCTTTTTGTGTGCGCGTGTGTTGTTTTAGACTATTCGCAGGATATAATCTAATTGCAACAATATGTATGCTAAGGCATATAACTAATGTATACAAATAGTGTGATAAATGAATCAGGAGCACAATCAACTATGATTAGTCTTTAGTCTTAATTTGATCATATAATATTGCATTAAAATATAAAATAATTTGGGTGAGTGCCACTTCCTGAAATGAAATTATTGCACAATGCATTTGCACATTAATTAAAAAATGCATTGTGTAGTGAGTGGTACGTTAGGTATGTTTAATTCCCAAGTCACATGAAATGCATTGGTGGTGGTTGAGGAGATTCACCACTTCTATATGTAAAGCGCTTTGAGTACCCAGAAAAGTGCTATATAAATGTAACAAATTATTATTATTATCAAATGGTAACATTTTACAACAACATTATATATATATATATATATATATAAAATTTCTATCTGTTAACATTTAGTTAACATTGAATTGATATGAACATGCTGCTCTGGGATAATCTGACTCTGGATGATATTATCTGGATATTACATTTCTAAATCACATTTGAGGGGGCATTTACTTGCCCAGGCTTATTGTTGAGATAGCAGTGGATTGTACCTTGTGTTACTGTTGTCTTGTTTATTAATAGTCTTTTGGTTTGGTCTTCAGTGTTTTTGTATTTTATGTATGCTGTTGGAATATTGTTTTAATAGAAAACACTTTGGCCAATTCGAGTTGTTTTTTAAATATGCAATTTGTATATTAAATATGTGTATTACAGTTTATTTTACAGTGTCCTTGTTACATGTAGTTACCATAGTAAAAAAAAAAAGTAAATTAGGCAGAATTACATGCAACTAACCCTCAACCAAACCCTAATCCCATCCTAACCCTATAGTAAGTACTTGTTATTTGATATTACTCAGTACTTAAATATATAATTATACTGTAAGGCCTGGGACACACTGCAAGCGCGTCGTGAGCGTCTCTGCTGCGTGGCGTGTCCATTTTTATTTCGGCTCCCATGTTAACCGGTTAGCGCTTGCAAACTGGCGGAAAACGCGCGCATGCTTCAAATAGAAGAGTCGCCTATTTTTCACGCGACACATATATGTATGGTCAATAGGCTACTGCCGACGTTGTCTTTGCTGTATCAATAGGCAATATATTTATATTTAACATGAAGTATAGGGCTTCCCAGCAGCAGCAGCGCCACGCTTCTGGTGTGCAAAGACAGAGAAAACGCCGCGCAGCCGCCCCGCGGCTGACATGCAGCAGAAACATCACGCTTGCAGTGTGTCTCCGGCCTAACAATGACACCTTAAAATAAATTGTAACCATTTTAAGGTGTCTGTGTTAGTGTATGTATACATTTAAGTACTGAGTAATACAAATTATAGGGTTATGGTAAGGTTTATAGTCCAATTTATAGATGCATAACAGACACTGTAAAATTTAATATACAAAGATTAATAAATGCTGTAAAAAAATACATTGCTCATTGTTAAATTATTAATAAAAGTAATAAAACTAATATTAACAAATTAGATCTTATTCTAAAATGTTATACATCACACTTGTCAAAGTGTTTTTTAACACCTTCCTCTGTCTAACAGCTTTGTTGAATGTAAAGACTGCGGTCGGAAAATGCATCAAATCTGCGCACTGCATTATGACGTCATCTGGCCATCAGGGTGAGCATCTTATCCACCTTTCTCCTGAAGTTTAGCATGTCATGCCGTGATTGCTACAGCTGCTGTTTGTCTCTCCCTCCTGTAACAGTTTCATCTGTGACAACTGTCTAAAGAAGTCAGGAAAGACGAGAAAGGAAAATAAGTTCTCTGCTAAAAGTGAGTGCTTTTGAAGTATATTCCTGCTTGCCTCTCTATCACCATCTATCGCAGAGTGAAGGAACTGTGTATTTCTGATCAGGGTTACAGACCACGCGGTTGGGATCGTACATTGAGGATCGAGTGAATAAGTACTTGAAAAGGCAGAATCACCCAGAGGCCGGAGAGGTGTTTGTGCGGGTGGTCGCCAGCTCTGATAAGAACGTGGAGGTCAAACCTGGGATGAAATCCAGGTAACGTCGCGGATAATAAATATGAATCCAGAAAGAAATTGGTTGGATTTTGATTTCATGCTGACTAAGAATGGTTTTCCATATACCTGAATTTAAGGGAGCTAATTTGACCTCACATAATTTCTATGCAGGTTTGTTGACTCAGGAGAGATGTCAGAAACCTTTCCCTACAGAACCAAAGCACTTTTTGCATTTGAGGAGATTGATGGAGTGGACGTGTGTTTTTTTGGCATGCACGTCCAGGAATATGGATCTGAATGTCCCTTTCCTAACACCAGGTATGACGCAATACTGGTCTGTCAAAAAAAAAAAAAGAAGATGAATCGTCTTGAACAGGCACTGATTCTATTGCTTTTCTCCTTTTTCCAGACGGGTATACATATCATATCTTGACAGTATTCACTTTTTCAAGCCTCGGTTACTAAGAACTGCAGTTTACCATGAAATCCTCATTGGCTATTTGGAGTATGTTAAAAAACTTGGGTAAGTTGTACCACCTTGATTAAGTTAAACATGCTTCATTAAAGATGTGTCATGGGTTTAGGTGTTACAATACACGCTTTCACTATGACAAATCCACTCTAAATAAGTCATTCGTAAGCTTTTGGTCCAACTAAAAGCAGATGGAGAAAGTCTTTTTTTATGCCCTAATGAATTTTATCTCCCTCCTATAGATATGTGACTGGTCATATCTGGGCCTGCCCACCTAGTGAAGGTGATGACTACATCTTCCACTGTCACCCTCCTGATCAGAAGATTCCCAAGCCTAAAAGACTCCAGGAGTGGTACCGCAAAATGCTGGACAAAGCATTTGCAGAGAGAATCCTTCATGACTATAAGGTATGCCGATGTTGAATTAATATTTGAATGGATTTGCGCTTTCATTCATAACATCATACCGTCACAGACTCACAAAATGTCTCACTTGTGTTATGCAGGACATATTTAAGCAGGCCACAGAGGACCGTCTTACAAGTGCCTATGAGCTGCCCTATTTCGAAGGTGATTTTTGGCCCAATGTTCTGGAGGAGAGTATCAAGGAGCTGGAACAGGAGGAGGAGGAAAGGAAGAAGGAAGAGAATACAGCATCCACTGAGACCACAGAGGTTAGTCAAAGTGCCAAATGGTGTGAATGAGTATTTAATGTAGTCTGTAGCCTTTTTTTCTTTTCCTTTTTTTAATTCTTGCATTTCCGCAGGGAACCCAAGCTGACAGCAAGAACGCCAAAAAGAAGAACAATAAAAAGACCAACAAAAACAAGAGCAGCGTGAGTCGCGCCAACAAAAAGAAGCCTGGGATGCCGAATGTAGCTAATGATCTATCCCAGAAGCTATATGCAACAATGGAGAAGCACAAAGAGGTTAGACTAGACTCATTAAGTTAATCTTTTACCTGAATACCCTTACTTTCACTCAGAAATTCACAAATGTGCAAAGTGCTGAACAGATCTCCTCTTACTTCATAAAAATCCAGGTCTTCTTCGTGATCCACCTCCAAGCTGGTCCAGTGATCAACACCCTGCCTCCGATCATGGACCCTGACCCGCTGCTGGCCTGCGATCTGATGGACGGCCGTGATGCCTTCCTGACGCTGGCCAGGGACAAGCACTGGGAGTTCAGTTCCCTACGCCGCTGCAAATGGAGCAGTATGTGCATGCTGGTGGAGCTACACAATCAGGGCCAAGACCGATTTGTGTACACCTGCAATGAGTGCAAGCACCATGTGGAAACCCGCTGGCATTGCACTGTTTGCGAGGTCAGTCTCCTCTTTGTGGCTTTGACAGATCAGTTGGGTTACTGTTGCCATTTTTTGCTACTCGGGTAGTTTTTAAAATCTAGACAACAATGATATCATTGTATCACCGATTTATCAAGATCTGAGGTGGAAACTAGCAGTTTGCTTGTTTAAACCTGGCAAGGAATGAACCTTGCTTTAGGTCAACTGTGCCTGTAGCTATAAATATAATGCCAATATACCGGCTCCAGCCTTGCAGCATTAAATTAATATTATATACTATGATTATCTAGAAAACAATATCAATTATTCTTCTTCTGATTTCTTCCAGGACTTTGATCTATGCATTAACTGCTACAACTCCAAGGGCCATGAGCACCATATGGTGAAGTGGGGTTTGGGCCTAGACGACGACAGCAACAACCAGGGTGGCGAGGCCAACAAGAGCCCACAGGAGAGTCGACGCCTCAGCATCCAGCGCTGCATTCAGTCACTGGTGCATGCCTGCCAGTGCCGCAACGCCAACTGTTCTCTGCCATCTTGTCAGAAGATGAAGAGAGTGGTGCAGCATACCAAGGGCTGCAAGCGCAAGACCAACGGAGGCTGCCCTGTTTGCAAGCAACTCATCGCATTGTGCTGCTACCATGCCAAGCACTGCCAAGAGAACAAGTGCCCCGTGCCCTTCTGTCTCAATATCAAGCACAAGCTACGACAGCAGCAGATTCAGCAGCGACTGCAGCAGGCGCAGATGATGCGGCGACGTATGGCACTCATGCAGGGCAGAGGAATGCCTCCGAGTCTGCCCTCCCCAACTACCTCAGGAGGTCCGGGGACACCCAACTCTCAGCAGCTGCAGCAGCCTAATACACCCCAGGCCTCGCAGTCTTTAGCCAACCAGCCCCAACAGACACATCCAAATGTGGCTGCAATGGTGCAATCCTTCCCCAGCCAACCTTCAACACCAGGGCCCCAGGGGAAACCAGGGTCGCAGTCTTCGCCTCTGCCCCAGCAGCAGTCTCCCCTGCCCATGCCGCCTCAACAACAACAACAACAGCCGCAGCCCTCTCCACAGCAGCAGGCTTTAAAGGTTGCGCAAAAAATAGAGATGATGACCAAAGTGAAGCAACAGCAGCAACAGCAACAACAACAACAACAACAGCAACAACAACAGCAGCAAGACTATAGAATGAATATGAACGGCATGCCAATGAACCAACCTCGCATGATGGCTCCAATGCAGATGATGGGCCCTCGAGGTCCTCAGATGGTTCAGAACATGCAGCCTGGCCAGTGGCCACCTGGGATGCAAGGGTCCATGCAGAATCCGCAGGCACCTCCAACGCAGCAAGTGCCCCCGCAGCAAATGGCCATGCCTCCACAGCAGTCTCAGGTAGCGCAGACGCCCCAACAGGCACAGATGATACAGCGCGCCATGATGCAGCAACAGCAACAGCAGCCGCGGCAAATGCAGGCTGTCATGCCTCCCCAGCAGGCGCAACCACAGGCCCCTCAGCAACAAAGCATACAGCAAAGAGGTGTGACCAGCAGCATTGCTCCAGGTGCGCTGCAGGACCTGCTGCGCACGTTAAAATCGCCGAGTTCCCCTCAGCAGCAACAGCAGGTCCTCAATATCCTCAAGTCGAACCCACATCTCATGGCCGCATTCATCAAACAGCGGACGGCAAAATACCAAGCCAGCCAACCGCAGCAGCAGAACCCGCAGGCTATGCTCGCAGGTCAGCCGGGAATGCAGAACATGGCTGCGATGCAAACCGGCCCCGTGCAGAGACCCGTCATGCCCCCTCAGCAGCCGCAGCCGGCCCCAACCCAGGCCATGGCTGCCCTCGGTTCCCAGGCACAAATGATGAATGCTGCACACAACGGAAACCAGCAGCTGTTCCGTCGGCAACTAATGCGTCAGATGCAGCAGCAGCAGCAGCAACAACAACAACAGCAGGGCGCAATCCCTCCAGGACAAGGGAGATTCCCGCAGCCTCAAGGCGCAGCCAGTTACTCGCAAATCCGCATGCAGCAGCAGATGGCCATGCAGGGCGGCGCAGGGCCCATGGGTCAGATGGCACCCATGGCCCAGATGGGCCAGCCTGGCATGGGTATGGATGCCCAGCAGAATATGCTGCAACAGCGCATTCTGCAGCAGCAACAGCAGCAGCAGTTGCTGAAGCAGCAAATGGGCTCGCCGGCACAGGCCGCTTCCATGAGTCCCCAACCCCACATGCTTGCAGGACAGTCGCAGGGAGCTCACCTGCCCGGACAGGCCATGGCCAATGCGCTGGGCAACCAAGTGAGGTCGCCTGCCCCCGTGCAATCGCCCCGTCCCCCCTCTCAACAGCCGCCACATTCCAGCCCGTCCCCTCGCATGCAGCCCCAGCCCTCGCCCTTACACCCTAGCCTGGCGGGCCCCATGGACCAGGCTCACTTGTGCACACCTGAACAGAGTGCAATGCTTCCGCAGCTGAACACGCCAAACCGCGGAGGACTAAACAACGACTTGAGTATGGTCGGGGACACCACGGGTGACACGCTAGAGAAGTTTGTCGAGGGATTGTAGCATTAAGAGACGTTCGTCAAGGAGAGAGAGGCGTGTTTTGTACACAAGAAATTAAAGACGACAAAACGATAGACTGTAATAGGTTTACACAACCAATGGACTGCTTTTTCTTCCTTATTGGAGGAATTGAAATTACTGTTTAAAGAGCAGAATCACAAAGGGTTTTTTTTCTAGGAGGGGTTATCGGACCGGCCGAAATTCTGTCCTGGTCGTAAGGAGTTACATTTTTAATTGTTTTTTGTTTTTGTTGTTTTCGGGGAGGGGGTTATTTTGAGCTTATGGACTTTTTAAATGGAATTTCTCAAGGCAAAATATTTGATTTTATTATTGAAGACTTTCATTTTGTATGTTTGCAAACTGAAATGCATTTTTTTTTTTTTTTTGTGAGTGTGTGCGTGTTTAGGGACTGTAAGATAATTGGTGTGGAATTAGGATCAGGATCGATCCTCATTCCTGTCTGATGCGTATTCACATTTACCAGGTTTGGAAAAGGACACGCAGCCTTTTTCTCTCCAAACTGTGGAGTTTGTACAGAGGACCTGTATTCATTTGTACAGAAAGGAGCTTGGCTACTGCACATACTCACGCACATACACATCCACACACACACACACACACAAGAACACGCGAGCAAATGGTTAAAGTTGCTCTTATTTTTCAAGGTGCCCAAATGCGTTTATTTATTGGCCTGGATTCAGTAGTTGTCTCTTAAGATGTAGGAAGATGTTCCCGTTTTCTCGTTTGATCTCTGAAACATCGATGATGTCCCCTCCACCTCGCGTATGAGGCCGGAGCTTCGTCTGACTGCTGATTTGTTCAAAGAGTTCTTCAGTCAACCTCTTGTTTTTTTTTTCTCCTCATGAAACTTGAATTGAAGGTGAACGATTCTTTAATGTAAATCATGCAGCTTGATGACATTCTGTAAATAAAAGGAAAAAAGATTGAGATCGCTGTATAAACTGGTTAAGATCTTGTTTCGTACTTATATACCATATTGTTAAATAAACTGTGTGCAACAGACACAATGCTTCTGATGACTTCGTGTTCTCGAAATTCTCATTTTTCGGCTTTTTATATGCCTGAATATTTACATTTTGCATCCAACTGTCAGTTTTTCCCATACAGCCAGTAGTTCACAGTTCTTTATTTTAAAACTAGAAGGGCCATTTAGGATTTATGGATCTGTCATTTAATTGGTCTGATTTGCTTTTTTATGAAAGTTAAATTTGCCAAATTGTGCCATTAAATTTGAAATCCAATTCACTGTCACAAAGAATAACAGTTTTACTTTCTTCAGCACGGATTGCAGTCTGTGCTCCGCACACTGACTTCACGGCGCCTCCTGGTGTCTAAATGATGCCGTTGCGGTTTAGAGCCCTTGTACTGTAATTCACCATTTTTGTGCGCACTGGAATTTTCATTTTATGGGGCGGATGTGATTAAATTTGGAAAAAGATGCATACAAAACGGTTATCACAGTAAATGCTTAAAAAATAATTTGGGCTGTTTTTAATTAATAAATAATAATTACTACCTGGTAATGACATCTTCAACAGTAAAATTAGATAACTGTACTAATTATTCTAAATCTGACCTCGATCAGTTGAAGGTTATGTATACTTTTAATTCTTTAAAATAAATCTAAAATGCATGAATTATTTTTGAGCTGGCCAAAGTATTTAAATGGAGAAAGTTTATTAGTACATTTATAAAACACGTTATCATTTAATGTTAAATTTTGATATTAAATCCATTGTTTTGTATAGAATTGTTCTGTGGTATATACAGTATTGCAATTAAATGACAGAATAACAACTTAAATGACAGAAAAGGTCAGATTAACCCCTTACTTAATTACAGTATTTACACCGATCAGTCATAACATTATGACCATAATAAGGGTTGGTCCCCCTTTTGCTGCCAAAACAGCCCTGACCCATCGATGCATGGGCTCCACTAGACCCCTGAAGATGTGCTGTGGTGTCTGGTGCCAAGATGTTAGCAGCAGTTCCTTTAAGTTCTGTAAGTTGTGAGGTGGGGCCTCCATGGATCGGACTTGTTTGTTCAGCACATCCCACAGATGCTCGATTGGATTGAGATCTGGGGAATCTGGAGGCCAGGTCAACGCCTCAAACTTGTTGTTGTGCTCCTCAAACCATTCCTGAACCATTTCTGCTTTGTGGCAGGAGCATTATCCTGCTGAAAGAGCCACAGCCACCAGGGAATACCGTTTCCATGAAAGGGTGTACATGGTCTGCATCAATGCTTAGGTAGGTGGTACGTGTCAAAGTAACATTCTTCCCATAGTGCATCCTGATGCCATGTGTTCTCCAGGTAAGTGACACACACTGACCCGGCCATCCACATGGGCAAACATGATTCATCAGACCAGGCCTGCCACCTTCTTCCATTGCTCCGTGGTCCCGATCTGATGCTCATGTGCCCAATGTTGGCGCTTTCGGCAGTGGAAAGGGATCAGCATGGACACCCTGACTGGTCTGCGGTTATGCAGCCCCATACGCAACAAACTGTGATGCACTGTGTATTCTGACATCTTTCTATCAGAACCAGCATTAACTTCTTGAGCAGTTTGAGCTACAGTAGCTCGTCTGTTTGATCGGACCACCTGGGCCAGCCTTTACTCCACATGTGCATCAATGAGCCTTGGTCGCTCGCCCATGACCCTGCCACCGGTTCACCACTGTTCCTTCCTATTGGAGCACTTTTGATAGATACTGACCACTGCAGACCCAGAACACCCCACAAGAGCTGCAGTTTTGGAGATTCCAGTTCCAAACTGCTTCCACCAAAAACTAAATCACTTATTTACTGAATGCTGCGGAATCTTATAACTATGGGAATGTCAATCGCGTTTCATCAAATCCACATACTGTGTGCATAAAAAAGTTTTTAAATTCTGTGCATTCCTTTGTACACTGACAGCTGTCTGAAGTCCCAACCAGGCATTGTTGGGTGGAGCTAGTGCAAATAGCACTTGCCAACAAGGCATGCCATTTGCGCTTGTTGCAAAATAGACGCTGTTTTTTTCTTTTAAATTGTCATTTAAGTAAAAACCAAAACAAATGGCATATTGCCAAACGGCTATATTGACAAGTTATAATTATGAACGTTGAAATTATACCAAAAATCGTTTTGCACGTAATACACGTACACGTTGTCATGACATTTTCAGGTCTCCAAAACGCTGTTGTCGCGTAAATGAATGTCCAAAACGCATTCGATTTTTTCCATTAGTTAAAAACACTTCTGTAAATGCCCCTTTATAATTTGAAATGTAATTCCTACTTTTTTTAAAATCTCAATTATGAATTAGTTACAATTACATATTTGGAACTACTATATCATTATGATGTTCTATCTGTCATAATTCAGATTTACCAAAAGCATGATTTTTTATTTATTTCTTGTATGGAGTAAATGGCCTTTCCTATTAATTTCTATTGTCACTTTGGTCGTATTTTACAGCTGTGAAAAGTGTAAAAAAAAAAAAAAAAAAACAATGCCTTGGGTAGGCCTATCATTACTCCAGTCATCTAAATTTCCGGAGTAGCCTAACTCTTGTGTTTTTCACTTTTAGAAATGTACAGTGTAGGCCTACGTGACCTCGTGTTGTGGTTGAAGCAGAATTGCAAACAAGCAATAACAAATATATTGCATAAGATGTGAGATTTTCCTGCAATTTTCTGCTTCACAAAATGTTACTACGCAGCTAGTGCTATTGACAGATTTTCTGTCTCATCGCTTATGTTCGTAATTTGCAAACCTGTTTTAACTGTACGTCATCCTGAGCAGATGTGTCCGATTCACAGAACCAGGGGCGTAGCCATCTTTTCAGAAGTGAGGGGGACAGAATTTTTTTTTTTTTTTTGGACCAATATCATTTATTGCATCTCTTGCTTTTAATTGGGCAAGATATCAAATACACTGCTGAACAATAACCACTAATTAATATCTATAATATTATTCTCCTATTTTTTGTGCCAATTTTATGATTGGTTTATATACTACAAACACTTGTGCATTAAGACTCCATAGATTTTGTGCAATGTAAAAAAAATATAGATATATTCTGATGTAAACCAGCTGTTCTCTATGTGAAGATATAGAAAAGTTTAATTTATTCCTGTGATCAAATCTGAATTTATCATCATTACTTCAGTCTTCAGTGTCACATGATCCTTGACTAATCATTCTCAAATGAGGATCTGATGATCAACACACATTTAGGATTATTATCAGTTGTGCTGCTCATGGTGCTGCTTAATTTTTGTGGAAATCATCTAAACATTTGTGGTAAAATTAAAAAAAGAGAGAAATTAATACTTTTGTTGATCAGACATGCAGTAAATTGATCACAAGTGATATTTTTAATATTACAAAAGATAATAATTTATTTAATGAATGCAAATAAATGCTGTCCATTGAACTTTCTATTCATTAAAGAATACTGAAAAATAACATGTAGGCTATCATGGTTTCCACAACATTTTTAAGCAGCACAACTGTTTTCAACACAGATAATAATCATAAATGTTTCTTGATTATAAAATCATCATATGAGAGTGATTATTGAAGGATCATGTGGCACTGAAGACTGGAGTAATGATGATAAATTCAGCTTTGATCACAGGAATAAATTACTATATTCACATAGGAAAAAAGCTGTTTTAATTTGTAATAATATTTCAAAATATTACTGTTTGAACTATTTTTGATTACATAAATGCAGCCTTGAGCAGAAGATACTAAACCTTAAAAGCTGCATTATTCATATGATAGCCTATACTTTATTGTCAATAAATAGCCTTGAGATGACTTGAAAAACACACATAAAGCATATATTGTCGCAATCGTCTGATTGTCGTCGTCACGTTTCATAACTCATAACGATTGTTTTCCTTCAGCTGCAGCTCCAGCGTGACTGGATATTACCTCTACGAATCCGCTTTTGACATTCTGTGAGAGCGCCCTCATATTTAGACGCGAATAAAATGACAGGTCATGCATAGATAATTTTTTGTCTCTGAATTTAAATCTTGATGTATTCACATTGGTTTCAATGTAAATACACTTGCCCGTGACCTCAAGAAGCGCGCAATCAACCCAGATTAAAGAAATCTGTTTTTAGCGTCCCTGTTAACTTGCCCGCCCCCGCGCAGGGTAACGCCGGTTCGGATCCCGCTCGGAGCGGGTCGACTAGGATCGGTGAGACCCAGTAAAAGTGCGGGGGACGAAAATACATTTTATTAAAAGTGAGGGGGACACGTCCCCCGCGTCCCCCGCGTAATCTACGCCCATGCACAGAACGTGTTTAGCCTTCCAGTTTCCAGCGTTTCTAGACCGTAAACATGGGCATTGTTGAGGGCAGTCGCGTTGCAAAAAGCTGCTCTTAAAGCAGTTTTAAGTTAAAAGTTGTTAAATGTTTTTAAGACGCGGCTGGAGAAGACTCAGCGTTCAAATTCTCGCAGTTTTAAATACAGGAACACTTTCTGTCTGAACGGCCTCTGCTGCACCGTTCTACACACTATTGCGTGCACAAGGAAAATCCTTTTTATAGCTAATCGTGTAAATAGTGGTTTGTAAAAGTATGGAATATTTGTACGTTTAAAATTTCAAGCTGTAGAAGCAATTTAAAAAGTGATGGCATTGAATAAAAAAGGTCCCTAAATTCACTTTGATATACTGTAATGTTAAACACTCTTGGGTTAAATAAATAAATAACACTTTTTTTTTCTGAATTCTAATATTTGCATGATCTACTGTAGTAGGACTACATGCGTGAGTAAACTGGCCGACCCCAGTACATGCTCATCACTGGCATCACTGCGCCTCCTGGTGTCTGAATGATGCGACTGCAGCGTGGAGCCCTTGTGGCGCAAGTCACCATTTCGGAGCCCACTGGATTTCTTTTATTTCAAAGACTTGGATATGATCACGTTTGTGCAAGATGGAGTTACAAAATTGTAGGGTTTTTTTTTTTTTTTGTGAGCTGTTAAGCGAGCACATGAATACAGTTCATGATTTATCCATGCAATTTCTCAAGATATGAAGTCAAAAGCATCACCACTCAGAAATGCTCTAGTACAATCTTGTGAATGTTACAGTTATGAACGTTTTCAAACTACAGTTGAAATGAATTTCATATTCTTGATTTATTTCATAGTCATCACTCTAATCCCAATTTACACATGGAAAAGCTGTTAATGTACAAAACCAATGAACCGAAATGTGAATAATTTTAGAGCAAAAAAGCACAAGAAATAAGACAATGTTTCACTGATATCTTCATCTTGCATGTTTCCAGGTAAATTCAAGAGGGCATCTCTCGCAGTCACAAACCTCTGAATTGTTGGTTTTCTCCAATCAGACAAACAGAGCTGGACCGTCAAGTCTTATCAGTTGTAAAACAAGACTCACCTAAAGGACAATGTCACCTACACAAAAAATGTCCAAGTCTTCATATAAACAACGTTTGCTTGTGGTTAGTGTGCAATCATGACCTCGGCGGCACAAGAGGACATCAGCGTCGTGCGACAATGCACGGCTCTAATAATGGCAAAACAAGTCCATCAGGCTGAACACCAGCATGGGCTTCAGTGTTTCTCCAGGGCTTGAGTGAGAAGCTGATTCAGGCGTGAGATCATCGGACGAGGGTCTTCGTTCAGGCCAGCGGTGATCATGGCGTTGTCGTAAATCTGATACGTAAAAAAAAAAAAAAAAAGCCTGTTAGTTTTAAATTATAAGCAGTATAATTGAGATGAGAATTGTGTAGATGTGGAAAACTTTCCTCACCTGTTCGAGGAGAAGCTGCGCCAGCTCAGGGTTTGAGTCCTTCAGTGCATGAAGCTTCTTGATCAGATCATGTCTGCAAACAATTGCTTGACATTAGACAAACGCCACCGTTTCTATTTATTATGCAAGTACAATATGCTTCACTTTAGTTCTGGCGATCCTAAATACACTGCAAAATTATTTTTTGAATATCGAAAAATGCGTTAACATAGGAAGCAAAATTCCGATATTAAGGCTTGTTTTCTGAACACAAACCTTCACTAAGCAGGTTCATTCTTAAAGTGCCCCATTATGGTTTGTTGAATATTCCCTCATGTAGTGTGTAAATGTAGACGTTCTGCAGAGTTTTCTAAGAGAGAGAATCTGAATCACCAATACGAGTCGTTTTATTTTCTGAATCTCACCGTGTTAACGGAAAATCTGTTTTGTCACAAGAAAAGACAATGCATAATTTGCATAATGCATGCCTATGTTTATGCTGTCCGCCCACGGACAAAACGCTGCTCTTAAAAGACCAGTACCCAGTTTTTTTTTTGGACCAGCTTGCTCCTCAATCACAATCTGTAGGGTATTATTAATAATTATTGATTTATATATTTTCTACCATTTGTTCAAAATACGTAGTTTGTGTTTTATATTGCGTACATTTCTGGCTAACTCGCGTTATTACTGTCTACTGCAAAGAATGGAGGATGTTTGTTTTACAAACATTTGTTACATCAGTCATTGACGTTAGTGCTGGGCTAACGTATGCACCGTTACTGAAACAGTTCCCGCTTGTACAATGCAACAACACAACAAAAAAAAGGAAATCTACACATGGGTTTGTTGATAGATGCACTCTTGTTAATGGTGCGGAATTACAGCTGCAACCTAAAACTGGAAAGTGCTTCACTGAGAAACATTCTGCTCAAGTCGTCCTGGCGATGGAGGTTCGGGTTGAATAACTAGTTCTTCCAATGTTTCATCATCGGACTCGCGCTCGGATTGATTTGGTTAAATCGTCATCCTCCGTATCTTTACAGTGTATAATCGCTGAGCTTTAGGGACCCTCTAAAGCCAGAACTAAATCAGAAGCCTCTAAAATAACATAATAGGGGCACTAAAATAAGAACATGCATTTAAAAAATAAGAACATACTTAATAGAAGTGGGCTCTGAACTATAAAAGTCCATTCAAAGGGCAGACAAGGTTTTACCACTAGCACATTTTCCTTTTTTTTTTTTTTTTAAGCATAAACGGAAGATACATTTTACAGTTAACAAGATGTAATATCTTTAGTCATTTTACTCCTCAAGTAAATGTTGTTTGAAGAATGTTTAGATATTGGTAATGGAACACAAGAAAAAAATCCTGAATACGAAAATCCTTCTGAAGTCAGACGTTACTTATCTGCCATAATATTACAATAATAAAGTTTCTTGAATACACGTCAACAATAAGTTGTCTTCATCTTTAGGAATTACTAGGAATTTTTTGTGTCCTAACTGTCAGATGATTTATTTGTGCTAGGCTGGAGTGTTAAGAGTTAACTGTCTGGTACCCAGCGTTGATCTCCAGTGTGGGCTGTAGGATCTGTGCTCTCTCCTCTGAGCTGCGGGCGAGCTGCTGCGTGCGCAGGAAGTGTCGAGCGGCGCCCATCTCCAGCACCGTGATCATAGCAGGGTGTGTGTCCAGACGCGGGGTCACCTACGGATGCAAACGTAAATTAATGGAAATAAATCACAGATGTCAGGTCAACATTTACATAACCCCCTTCCTAATAGGATCTGAGCAAAAAATAATCAGATCTGAGCAAAAAATCTGAATTGCGCATTGACTTGCGGTGTGAACGGGGCGTTCACACCGCAAGTCAATGCGCAATTCAGATTTTTTGCTCAGATCTGATTTTTTGTTTGGCTGTTCACATTACCTTTTAAAATGTGGCCTAAATCTGATTCCAGTGTGAACTGTTTGAGGTTTCAAACTAACCCGCATGTGCGAAAGAACAATATCAATGACATCAGACACAGCACGCTGCTGCACTAAAGATCGGGAGGTTATAGAGGAAGTAAGCAAAAATGTTTGTGTAACGGAAGCCATTACATTAATGAGCAGGTGCTGAAGAAGAGAAGAATGAAAAGAAAGAGCAAAATTGGTTATTTTGGCCTTTTGTCTCCTTCCTTTGGCACTGAAGCCACGTTTTTCTGTCCCCGTTCTTCCATTTCGTGTGCTTTCAAAAACGGAGCGGTTACGGTAGGATCCTTCTAGTTTAGCTTTAACTGAAGTATCTCCCCATATACTAATCAGGCCTAGCACCTCACTCTCTCTCCATTGACTCAATCCATCGCTGTTCTCCATATCTAGTCAAGTTTTTAATGTTACTGTCTGTGTCTGTTGTGTCTAGGGCTAACTCGCCGGCACATAATTGTGACAAATGTCAACATAGATTGACGTATAAGTCGCATCAAATCCGCATCAAATCCGCCTTGTGTGTTCACACAGCGGCCGCATTGAAAAAAATCAGATCTGGGTCTGATTCAGGACCACATATGTATGTGGTCTAAATCTGATTTGAAAAAGTTCACACTAGATTTGAGTGCTCACACTACCTCTGAAGAAGTCTGACCTGGTCACTTGACCCCCCAAAAAAAGGTTTTGGGCCACTTTTGCCTGCAGTGTGAACGGGGCCTTATTGTGTTGGTCCCCCTTTCTTGTGCTCCTCAAACCATTCCTGAACCATTTCTGCTTTGTGGCAGGAGCATTATCCTGCTGAAAGAGCCACAGCCACCAGGGAATACCGTTTCCATGAAAGGGTGTGCATGGTCTGCATCAATGCTTGGGTAGGTGGTACGTGTCAAAGTGACATCCACATGGATGGCAGGACCCAAGGTTTCCCAGCAGAACATTGCCCAAAGCATCACACTGCCTCCACCGGCTTGCCTTCTTCCCATAGTGCATCCTGATGCCATGTGTTCTCCAGGTAAGTGACACACACTCACCCGGCCATCCACGTGGGCAAACATGATTCATCAGACCAGGCCTGCCACCTTCTTCCATTGCTCCGTGGTCCCGATCTGATGCTCATGTGCCCACTGTTGGCGCTTTCGGCAGTGGACAGGGATCAGCATGGACACCCTGACTGGTCTGTGGTTATGCAGCCCCATACGCAACAAACTGTGATGCACTGTGTATTCTGACACCTTTCTATCAGAACCAGCATTAACTTCTTGAGCAGTTTGCTACAGCTACAGTAGCTCGTCTGTTTGATCGGACCACACGGGCCAGCCTTCACTCCGCATGTGCATCAATGAGCCTTGGCCGCCCATGACCCTGTAACCGGTTCACCACTGTTCCTTCCTATTGGAGCACTTTTGATAGATACTGACCACTGCAGACCAGGAATATCCCACAAGAAGCTGCAGTTTTGGAGATGCTCTGTCATCTAGCCATCACAATTTGGACCTTGCTCAAATCCTTACGCTTGCCCATTTTTCCTGCTTCAAACACATTAACTTTGAGGACAATGTTCACTTGCTGCCTAAAATCTCCCACCCACTAACAGGTGCCGTGTTGAATGGATAATGTTATTTACTTCACCTGTCAGTAGTCATAATATTATGACTGATTGGTGTGTGTATGGCACAATAGGGAAGAAAAGACTATCACAACTTCTGTTTTATGCCAACTTTAATTTAGTCTGTTACACACTCCAATCCAGACGAAAGCACACGTGATAATGCAATGCTGTTTACCAACAACCACAACATGAAAAATAGCAAAAGAAGAAGAGACGATCTACGCACCAAGCCAAAACAGTTCAGATGGCACACAAGAAGCTTGCTAGTGGCCTATACACTGAGTTTCCATTCATTTTTGTGACTCGGTCCACAAACTTCACGTAAAGGAAACTGGGATGGCAAAAAAGAGCATCCTGTTTGTTTTCTTTATTTTACAAAAGCACAATGTTTTCTTGTCTTATGCTGCCTTCACATGCTATCGGAATTATCGTAAATACGAGTTTTCGAGGTAAAAATTGCACATGAACGGCCTCTGATGTCATGTTTACCACTGGGAAGTTCGGAAATAATTTTGATACCCAAAATGGCAGATGGGAGACAAATTTCTGCTGTGGCAGGTGTTTTATTAGTTTTTTCCCCTACAACAATTTCATTGTCTTGTCTTGTCATTAAAGTAGTACATATTTGCATAAATTAATAATCATTTGAAGCATATTGTGTATTTTAAAAACATCGAAAATCGCATCTAGTTGACACTCATTCCAGAATAGTGAGCAAGCTGACTATCTAGTGTGGTAGCTATACAATAGGATCATGTATGGCTGAAAACTATTGCCATTTTAGTCTTTAAGCAGCCTTTACTGTCTACATTATGCCTTTATTGTGAATGTGATTATAAACAATATGCTTTCATGTTGTGCTGCTATGTTTGCAAGAGATTGTGACTTTCTGGGACCGGGAAATGACTGAAATGGTTATAGTGTTAAAATAACATTGTCCAAAGACGTACAAAAGTAAACCTGGCGTCCTCCATTCTTTCCGAAAACAAAGCACCTGAACACAACAAGCTCGTAATCACGACTTCTGAAGAGGGAAGTAGGAAACTTCCGATAGCATGTGAAGGGAGTAACGGGCAGATGACATCATTCAAATCAATCACTGGAGCTAGGAAAAAGACTAAAAGTAAAAGACTACAGGAGTGCAAATACGAATCTCTGCACAAGTTTTATTAATGATTATTCTATTTATTTTGTACTTTTATATAACGAGATGCTTTTATGTTTCGTAGCTGACTGTGATCTATTGAGTTAATAGAATGCACTCGTGTATAGATCATTTGCTTTTTTGTTAACTGCTTAGCACTTAATACACTAAAGGAGGGTGTACTGTACCAACTACCTCAGGGGGACTAATGCCACTGGGTGGAACAAACTGTAATTTACACCAGTGTCTATTCAAAATAAATGAATAGAAACCTAGCATTTCTGAACAATATACATTATCCTGCTGAAAGAGGCCACTTCCACCAGGGAACACCTTTGTCATAAAGGGGTGCACCTGGTCAGCAACAATGCTTGGGTAAGTGGTACGTGTCAAAGTAACATCCACATGGATGGCAGGTTTCCCAGCAGAACATTGCCCAAAGCATCACACTGCTTCCACCGGCTCGACATCATCCCACAGTGCATCCTGGTGCCATGTGTTCTCCAGCTAAACGCCACACACATGTACACGGTCGTCCAAGTGATGTAAAAGAAAACTAGACTGGTCAGACCAGGTAACCTTCTTCCACTGCTCTAAGGTCCAGCTCTAACGCTCATATTCCCATTGTAACTTTCGACGAAATGGGTTGCCACAGGAACTGTTGTTGGTCTGGGCTACTGTGGTTTCCTCCCATAACCAGCATTACAATTTTGTGTGACTTGTGCCACAGTAGACCTTCTTTTGGCTTGGACCAGAAGGATTGCCCTTGCACATCGATAAACCTCTGGCGGCCAACACCCGTTCATCAGTTTGTGGTTTTGTTGGGAAATTCTCACCACTGCTGACCCTCAAGTCTTGCTATTTAAGAGAGATTATCTTACCTAGTCGGCTTGCCATAATCATTTTGGCCTTTTTAAAGTCACTCAGATCTTTATTCCTGCCCAGTCCAACACATTAATTACTAGAACTGATACGCAGACATTAATATGTGGCCTTGATAGGAGATGATCAACGATGTTCAATTCATCTATATCTGCTCATAATGTTTTGGCTCATCAGTGTATATTTAAATCTGCAAAAGCAGATTTGAAATGAACAAGGTGGTCATGTTTGTGAAAAGTGACTTGTGTTTTGTGGACATGTGGCTACCTTGATGTTGGTCACTCTCTGTCCGAGCGAGTTCCTCATCCAGGCCAACAGATCTTCTGCCTCCTGATCGGTCAAGCGCTCTGATGCTGCACGGGACAAACACCAGTGACTATACAGGTCATGACTGTCTTTTGATTTACTCGTCTAACTGCTAAAATCACATTAAAGTGGTTTGCAAAATGGGGTGAAGAATCATGAACATGGGGTGAAGAAGATGAGCAATTCAGACTTCACAAATGCCAATTTGTCATCTAGTTCCTGATGTTTTGTCTTACCTGGTTTGCTGTCCTGAAACTTCTCCTCTTTGTAATGGTCTACAACAATGTCAGTCTCGGCTGAGATGAGCTTCTTCCTGTCGAACTCTCTGAGGTGAAGCAGCGTGAGCTCATCAAACTGCTCAAAGCAGAACAAGACCTGCAGGAGGAGCAGATCCTCAAAAACAGGCACGTCTTTTGCTGTTGTTATCGCTACACAAATGTCCTTATCTCAACGTGACATTGTCTGTATGATTTAATTCAATTTCATCATGATCTCAAGTATATTTTTGTGACCTATTTGAAACTTAACAAAAAATACATATTTTATTTTGGAGTTGTTGCTTTGAAGGTTAATGATTAAAATGCTAAATGTATTTATGTAATATATAATATTATATTAATTAAGAACAGTTATTCTGTCTTGTGTGTGTGTGTGTGTGTGTGTGTGTGTGTGTGTGTGTGTGTGTGTGTGTGTGTGTGTGTTTTAATAAATGCTATCTTAAAGGCTTCATTAATTACTCCCCCTCATGTCATTGGACACCCGTAAGACCTTCGTTCATCTTCATAACACAAATGAAGATATTTTTGTTGAAAGCTGACGGCTGAGAAAGACTTCAGAAAGGCCTCCGTTGTCATTCAGTACATTCCCACTCACAAGACCCATAAAGGCACTAAAAACATCGATACAAAGTCCATCTGACTACAGTGGCTGTACAATAATTTTATAATGCGATGAAAATAGTTATTGTGCGCACAAAAATCTAAATAACGACTTTATCCACCAAGTTATTGACATGAACTCGACGCATGCGTGAGAACATTACGCAGCACCACCGTTCGAATACATGACCCAGAAGAGGAGGAGGGGCGCCGCTGTCACGCGAGTTCACGGCCGAGACCTACACGGAAGACAATAACTTGGTGGATAAAGTCATTATTTTGAGCCACTGTAGTGAGATGGACTTTGTAATGTCGTCTTTAGTGCCTTTATGGGTCTACTGAACGCCAAAGGAGGCCTATCTGAAGCCTTTCTGAGCCATCAGCTTTCAACAAAAATATCTTAATTTTTGTTCCGAAGATGAACAAAGGTCTTACGGGTGTCCAACGACATGAGGGTGAATAATTAATGAAATTATTTTTGGGTGAACTAACCCTTTAAAGCATCTCTAGCTGCTGACCATTATATTTTTGGCTAAGTCAGAATCTCTTAGCACCCCCTTGTGTTCATCTCAAAATCTACCAACATCTTTGTCAATGGATAATGCACATTTTATGTTTTGAGTACATTGCTATTTGCTTCCAGCAAATATATGCATCATCCTTTGGATCAACTTCCAGTTTTATTGCCTATTAGTTCTTGAGTATGACAGTGTGCTGGTTAGATAACCGTTGACCTGCTTGCTTGTCTCTAGTCTCATTTTACATTTATGCATTTGGCAGACGCTTTTATCCAAAGCGACTTACACTGCATTCAAGGTACACATTTTACATTTTTTTTTGTCAATTCTCACCTCCATATCTTTCTGTTTCATGGCCTCGAAGTATGGCGAGTGCTCGGCCAGGTGGCGGTTGGGTGCGCACAGATAGTAAATGTTCCTCGTTCCCGCCTTCATCCGAGAGGAATAGTCCATCAGACTGGTCTGCTGTCCCGCAGGAAGCGCTGACGACTCGAAGCGCAACAGCTTGGCAATGTCCTCCTGTGATGACATGAATCAGCCATTTAAAAACAATCAGAGAGGAACAGGTCGATTATGAAGGCTAAACATGGCGTCTCGCACCTTCACGCTCTGCTCCGCTGTGGTTACGATGCCCTCGCGCATAAACAGCCCGTATTCGTCAAAGAAGTGAGCGTATTTCTCTGGATCCTTTTTGCTCTGGTCCAACAGAAACCGAATGACACGCTGCTGTAAGACATCCCGCAGTTTCCTGACAGAAAGCAGTTTGTTATTCTTGTTAATTGCACAATGCTGAAGGCAAAAATGTCATATTTTAGGCGAGTTTGAACCTGATCAGGGCGCTTTCCTGTAGCAGCTCTCTGCTGAGGTTTAGGGGAATATCTTCACTGTCCACAACACCTGCAAATGCAGTCACAGGACAACTTGATTGGGATCAAATGTCCTTTATTATTAACATATTTATAATAATCTTGGAATGAATTATGAGTTTCTAGCACGCATTTAAATGAGTTTGATGCAGTTATATGGATGCTCATCTGACCTCGCAGGAAGCGTAGCCACTTGGGAAGGATGTCTGTGGCTTTGGTTTGGATCAGAACCTTCCTGCTGTACAGAGCCACACTGGATCCCATCTCACGACTCACATCAAACATAGACGGTTTCTGCTCACACATATTTACAAACAGGAGTAATGCTTGGTAAAGTTCGGCATCATCACAAAACAAAGAATCATTAGTATTTATTTTAAGGCTGATTAGCGAACAAACGGACATGATGAAATATTAACTTGGATTCATTCATTTATTTTGTAAGAAAAAAATTTGTGCCATGCACCAGTACTCCACTGAATACTAAATCACATGTATAATTAAAAAATAATAATTATATTATATTATATTATTTTATTTTATTATAGAGAGAGAGAGAGAGAGAGAGAGAGAGAGAGAGAGAGAGAGAGAGAGAGAGAGAGAGAGAGAGAGAGAGAGAGAGAGAGATTGTGTTTTCATTTGTATCAATTACATAATGCATATTTGAGTTAATTTTGTTGTTTAATAGTTTTAAAATATTATGTATGATGGCATTTTTAAAATATTACTCTTACTTTATTATGTATGCAAATATAAAATTTTGTACATATGGTAATTTAAAGTTTTATAAAATTCATTGAATTACCTTTGTATTAAAATGCGTACTTATTAGTGCATATTTTATTTGTTAAATTATGTAACAGGCTAATTAATTTAAATGAATTATACATATAATTATATTAATTAATTATATATTTAACATTTAAAAATACTTACATAATTTAAAGATTGCATACATCATGTAAAAAAATACAAAAGTACATAATTATATTCAAGATTAAATAAATTGAATTGCATACAAATTAAAATATGCACAAATTAGTGTTTTAAATTAGTAGTGTCTGAAGCAATACTGCTAATGTCTCTATGATTTTTTTTACAGTATTACAGTATAATTAAAAGCTGTATCAATTTCAACATTTATTAGAAAAAATAACTTTTAATTTAAGTGAACAAAATATGGAAGACCTGTAAGTTACACTACGGTGTGTGCATCAATCATTATGCATATTTCTGATTTAACCATCATCTCACACTCACCATCTCTGGCACATAGAAGATGCTGCGGATATTGAGCGGGGCGTCAGCGCGGTAATGGAGTGTGTAGCGGGGTTTGTCGTGGGATTGAGCCACGTAGCGATAAAACTCCTCATGCTGCCACTCACTGATGTCTTTGGGGTCCATCATCCAGAGTGCCTGCAGAGAGAGAGAGAGAGAGAGAGAGAGAGAGAAAAACACAGGTCAGGGCCACAGGGAGGTCAGCGCCACAGGGAGGTCAGAGGTCATTTATCAACAGACTTCACACACCTGTAGAGTGTTCAGCCGCCGTCCGTTCAGGAAGATGGGAAAACTGACAAAGTTGCTGTACTTAGTCACAACCTCTGCAAAACAGACCAAGTTACTCAAATGAGTTTCTTTCAAAGCATGTCATGTTTTGTCATTGTACGTGGTTTGCACACCTTTGACGCGGTCTTCTGATGAAAACTCTTTGCAGTCATCCTTCAGGTGCAGCACGATCTTAGTCCCCTGACGCACACCTGAAGCTTCTGCGATCTCAAACACTCCAGAGCTGCAGACACACAAAACTCAGTGAGTAAAACATACAAATGTGATTGATTTTATTTACAAGTTTGCTTTGTCTCAACCTAAGATGCCTAAAAATGGTATAATACCAACAAAAGCTGGCAGAGATTTCCAGGGGCCTATTGCACAAAACTAGGATAAGGGATTAAAGGACAACTCCGGCGAATTTTTAAGTTTATCTTGACAGTTATATCTTTGGTTCACTAAAAAGAACCAGTTCAAAAGAACATTTAGTTCGTGAACCGGACATCACTAGACTGATGGTCCGATCGGGCTCACAAGTGAAGAAGAAATGGTTCACGTTTGTCCCTTTCCGAATTTTGGCAACAGAATGCTAAAATTTGCAGCAAATGCTTTGACAAGGATGACTAACTTGGACACAACACCGCGGGGCCGGTTGAACAAAAATGCCATTCCGTGGTCGAAGACGAGTGCAAACACTGTGGAGGTAATGCAAACTTTATTTATCCTTCGATTTGGCCGCACACGGCTTGAGGATAGATGTGCAGTAATAAAATAATCATGCCTTACACACACAACGCTCTTCCCTATCTGCCTTTTTTCCGGCTACACTGCGTTCCCTCGGGACTTCAGCATGAGAAACAGCTAGCCGTCTAAAACACTATTTAGGTGCATTTAAACAATGGCTAAGTGGCTAAACTCATCTTGTTGTCATATAAAGGACCTGTTCATGTTGGACAGACATTTGAATTGTGTTTTGTGTCTGTTAAGAGGCACAAAGACACCCTTTACATCTATGCCCTCATAACTTTCGTTTTAGCTGAGGGGGGCTCTGGTTATTAAATGTAATAGCTCCGTGTTGCAAGCACCAATCTGGTTCGTTTTTTTTCTTTTTTCTATAGACTGTACTCACAAAGGTATAATGACCAAGATAAACTTAAAAATTCCCCAGAGTTGTCCTTTAAGCTGGGATATCTTGGAGATCTTGTCATCTGTATGCAGAACTTAGTACACCGCTGTCGCATAAACGTACCCTGAAGGCACACTCACACCAAGAACGAAAACGATAATAAAAGATAATAATATATTAGCGGATAAATTGAGCCAGGATCAC